>NW_008705561.1:937211-947620 GCF_000186865.1 Aureococcus anophagefferens
AGAACTCGACGAGAGCGATCGATCCGTCCAAAAATCAGCCGAATCGACTTCGATTTGACCGAGCTAGAGAATTCTCAAGTTTGGCCCCGACGTCCCAGCTCACTGGTTGATTTGCACACAGCGTCGAACCACGCCGCGTCCGCGTCGACCCCTTCCAGGAGCGTCTCGACGGCGTCGCGGTCGCCGGCGCCGGCGTCGCTCGCGCCGCCCCGCGAGCTCCGCCGCGCGCCGACGCGGTCCGCCGCGAGGCACGACAGCCGCGCGCGCGCGCGGTCGAGCGACCGCCGCGGCGCGGGCGCCGCGTCCGGCGCCGGCCCGGGGCTCGCGGCGCCGCCGCGCGCCGGCGCCGCGGCGAGCCAGGCGTGCTCCAGGAGCGCACCGACGTCGGGCCGGTGCTTCGGGTTCCGCTCGAGCGTCTCGGCGACGAAGAGCTTCGCGGCCGTCGAGATGCCGACCCAGTCCTCGTTGTCGTACGCGACGCGGCACTGGGCCGTGCAGGCGAAGATCTCGCGCGCCGTCGCCTTGCGGTCGAGGCAGAAGGGCTCGCGCCCCGTGAGGAGCGCGTGCGCGACGACGCCGAGCGCGAAGACGTCGCACTTGGGGGTGGCGGCGCCGTCGGTGACGAGCTCGGGCGCCATGTAGCCCGGCGTGCCCCGGAGCACCCAGGGCCGGGGCTCGTCGCCCGTGTCCTCCACGGACGCCGCGAGCCCAAAGTCGACGATCTTTAGCGGCGCGCCGCGGGCCAGGGACGCGTAGAGGAGGTTCGCCGGCTTCACGTCGAGGTGGACGACGCCGGCGCCTGGGCAGCGCAAGAGTGATTCAACGTCGTTTCAACGTGAGTGTTCCGCGCGCGCGCGTTACGGAAAAAGCATCCACGCTTCGAGACCGTTCCGAGAGATGATCGCTCGTCCAAAAAGTCAGCCGAAACGAGTGGAAAATGGCCGAGATATGAGCCTTTGAAGTTGGGAATTTCGCTCTCTTGTGCTGCCCTGGCCGGCGCCGTGGAGCGCGCCGAGGCCCCCCAGGACCTGGCGCACGGCGCCCGCGCAGGCGGCCTCGGAGTAGGTGCCCCGCTCGACGATGCGGCTGTAGAGGTCGCCGCCGCTGCAGAGCTCGAGGACGAGGACGCACTTGGGACCTCCCGCGTCGCACTCGAAGGCCTCGAGGAGCCGCACGACGTGGGCCGTCGCGCACTCGCGGCCGACGCGGCGCATGAGCTCGAACTCGCGGCAGGCGACGCGCTTCTCCTTGGACGTGCGGAACGGCAGCGCCTTGCCCGCGCGCCGCGCGCCGTCCTCGCCCGCGACGAGGCGCACGACGCCCTGCGCGCCGCGGCCCAGCACCGCGCCGAAGCGGTAGCCGGACCCGACGCGCGCCGTCGCCGCGCAGGACGACACCGCGGCGACGAAGGCGTCGCGCGCCGCCGCCGCGGGGAAGCGCAGGTGCGCCGCGGCGTCGGCCGCGACGACGGCCGCGGCGAACCCTCCGCCGAAGAGCCGCCAGCCGTCCGCGCGCGCGGCGCAGGCCCCGCCGATGCGGAAGTCGCGGAGCACGCGGACGGCGCTCTCGGCGCCGGTCACGGGCGCCTCGACGCGCACGCGGCCCTGGCGCACGCGCACGACCGCCGGCAGCCACTCGCCGACGTAGGACTCGAGCAGGCCCGCCTCGCCCTGCCACCACTCGACGTCGTCCGGCGCAAAGTCCGCGAAGCGGTGGAAGCGAGCGGACATGGTGGTTGTCGTTGCAGGTCGCTAGCGTGGATTACGAGAGCGTGCGCCGCGCATTGCGCGCGCTCATTGCAATACTGCTCAGAGCTTCACAGCAACATGCTCTGGAATGCATGATCAACGTGGGCTAAATGTCACGCGCGCGCGCGCTCGTGCTTTGTCGCTGCTCTAGATCTGGAGAGTGCGGTGCAAAGGCTCCATGGGCGCGAAAGAAGCTTGGCCTCCCAGTCTATGATCTTCTTAATATTGCACTCAGATTTATTTCCAGGCGCAAGGGCCTCCTGCGTTGTAAATGAACTTGGCCCAGTCCGGGCACGACTGAAGACCTGAGTCAACGAACGCGTCCCCCATATCAGACACCTGCGACGCGTCCCAGGCGTCGATGTCCTGGCTGAAGGCGGAGGCGTTTTTGAACATACTGTTCATGTTGCCATTCTTCGACACGTCCCAGTCGCCGATGTCCTGATTGAAAGCAACGGCGTTAATAAACATCCAGCGCATGTCCGCCGCCTTTGCCACATCCCAGGCGCCAATGGGCTGATTGAAAGCGACGGCAGTGTTCAACATATCTTGTGTATAAAACACCTTCGACACGTCCCAGTCGCCGATGGGTTGGTTGAAGGCGGCGGCGGGTCCAAACGTCCCGTATGTTCTCGTCACCTTCGACGTGTCCCAGTCGCTGATGTCCGCGTTGAAGGCGGAGGCGCCTCGGAACAGGGAGTCGATGTCGGTCACCTTCGACACATCCCAACCTTTGATGTTCGCGTTGAAGGCGGACTTCAACGCGTTGTTGAAGAACGTCGCGGACATACGCGTCACCGACGACACGTCCCAGTCGCCGATGGGTCTGTTGAAGGTGGGAGCGTCCCAGAACGTGCTGCTCATGGTTGTCACCTTGGACGTGTCCCAGTCGCCAATGTCCGCGTTGAAGGCGGCGGCGTCCTTGAACGTTCCGTAAAGGGTCGTCACCGACGACGTGTCCCAGCCTCCGATGGGCGCGTTAAAGGTGGAGGCTTCGTAGAACGCGCTGTCCATGGTCGTCACCTTGGACGTGTCCCAGTTGCCGATGTCCTGGTCGAAAGCGGCGGCGTCGCGGAACGCGTAGCGCAAGTTCGTCACCTTCGACGTGTCCCAGGCGCCGACGTCCTGGTTGAAGGTGGCCGCGTATCCGAAGGTTCGTGTCATGTCCGTCACCTTAGACGTGTCCCAATCGCCGATGTCCGCGTTGAACGTCTCGTCCGTGCTTGTACAGTCCGCCCAGTCAGCGCGCCCGTCCATCCAGCCCTGCCGCACGCAAAACTGTAGGGACATGTCCGTGACCTCCGACGTGTCCCATTCGCTGATGTGCGTGTATTTGGCCTCCGCGCTCGTCGAATTGTCGAGCCACTCGCCGACCGCGGTCCTGAGGTCGTCGTCCGTCGGAGAGTACGTCGCGTCGATGCCGTCGCACGTCGCGCTGGCCGGGCACTCGAGGCACTCGTTGTCGTCGACGTACTTGAGGTCGTCGCACTCCGTCGCGTTGGCGCCGTCGCACGTGAAGCCGGTCGGGCACTCGAGGCACTCGTTGTTGTCGACGTACTTGTTGACGTAGTCGCACACGGCGTCGACGCCGTCGCACGTGGCGTTGGCGGGGCACTCGAGGCAGACGTTGTTCTCGACGTACTTGTCGACGGCGCACTCCGTCGCGTTGGCGCCGTCGCACGTGAAGCCGGTCGGGCACTCGAGGCACTCGTTGTCGTCGACGTACTTGTCGACGGCGCAGGCCGTCGCGTTGGCGCCGTCGCACGTGAAGCAGGGAGCACTTCGGTTAGGGTTAGTAACCGAAAACCGTAAAAAACCGGCTTCGGTACGGTTACGGTCAGCCCCCCCGTCGACGCGGTGACGGTTCCGGTACGGTTACGGTTTTTACACGGTTATTGGGGCTCTAGGACGGTTCCGGTTACGGTGAGATCCGGGGCCGTCCGGTTACGGTGCCGGTGACGACGCCCGTCCGAAAACCAGAGAAGAGTTGCCGTCCGTCGGCCACGGGGCCGCGAGGACGGCGTCGACGCTGCGTCCCCGTACGCTCTCGAAGCCTGTAGTGCGCACATTTATTACAAAAAAGTGCAATCATCATTTATATCTTCCGTAAAAACAGCTAACGAAAAACGCTGCCCGAGCTCGCCGGAGAACAAAAGACGACTTCTACGTTTGAAATCAAATCATGGTGAACACGCTCAAGGGCTTCCGCAAGTGGCGGTCGCTCAAGGGCAGCGACATGGCGGCGCTCATCGGCAAGCGCTCCTCCGTCATGGGCAAGTTCTGGGACGGCTGCTCCAAGGACGACGAGGACAAGCTCTACCCGTGCGTGATCAAGGAGTACGACGACCGGAAGAAGATCGCGCGCATCGCGGCGCTGCAGCAGATGGTGCGCGTCGAGATGATCGACGACGCGGCGGTCTACAACGAGGAGGAGGGCCTCTGGATCGCGCTCACGATGATGTCCGAGTACCACGCCGCGCACCTCGCGGCCAACCCGCCGGCTCCGGCGCCCGTCGAGGAGGACTCGCAGGCGACCGAGGACGAGCCCGAGGCCGGCGAGGAGGCCCCCGTGCCTCTGACCAAGGAGGAGGTCCGGCAGAAGAAGGCGCTCGCCGCGTCGCGCAAGGCGTCCGGCTTCCGCGTGTGCTTCACGGCGCCGCAGCTGGTCAAGTACGTCACGGAGAACAACGGCAAGTCGCTCCTCGCCGTCAACAAGTGGACCTGCCTCGACAACTTCACGGCCGGGGACCCGCCGTGCGGGCGGATGCTCATCGACGAGCGCGGCACGTCGACGGGGCGGCTCAGCGGCCACATCGAGAGGTGCCACCCGGAGCAGTACAAGATGATGCTCCGCTCCGGCGAGACCAAGGCCGGCGGCAAGACCATCGTGTCGGCCGACGGCTCCCTGATCACGCGCCTCAAGTTCGAGGACGCGTTCAACTACCACGTCGACTGGGTCTCCATGTGCTACACGGACGCGGTCCCGTTCCACCGGGCGAAGACGCCGGGGACGCGGCGCTTCGCGGCGTCGCTGCGGCCGGGCTACGTCCCGCCGACGCGCGACACTTCCATCAAGGTCCTCGCGGTGATGGACGAGCTCATGACGGAGGCCGCGGACGCGAAGATCAGCGCGCACGTCCGCGCCGTGGGCGGCGCCTGCGTGAGCTGGCAGCTCGACATGATGACGTCGTGCGGCGTCGCGTACGTGACGCTCAACCTGTCCTTCGTCGACGACGAGAAGAGCGGCTTCGTGCACAAGAACGTGCAGCTCGCGTACGAGGAGTTTCCCGAGGGCCCCCACACGGGCAAGAACATCGCGACGTGGATCGCCAACACCCTCGCGCTCCACGGCATCGACATCGAGAACGTCGGCGCGCCGACGATCGACGGCGCGGCCAACGGCAAGCGCGCGATGAAGATCCTCAAGCTCGCCTTCCGCATCTGCGCGTTCCACCAGGGCATGCGCTGCGTGCACTACGCGCTCCGGCCGCTCGCGTTGAAGGCCATGTTCAAGGTCTTCAAGAAGCTCGCCTTGTACACGACCAAGGAGTCCACCAAGTTCAACGAGGCCATGAAGGCGGCCCAGCGCGCGTGCGGCATCGTCTCGGAGCCCCAGCCGGCGCTCAACATGCTGAACCCGGCGGACACGCGCGCCGACGGCGCGGCGACCATGCTCGAGCGGGCCATCGAGATCGAGCCCGCCCTCCGCATGACCCTCAAGAAGACCCACGCGGACCTGCGCGGCGACGAGATCATCGACGGCGAGCTCGACGAGGCGGCGGTCGAGGAGACGGCGTCCATCGTGTCTTCCGACGACGAGGATTCGTCGTCTTCGGACGACGACGACGACGAGCGGCCGAAGCTGTCGAAGAAGAAGGCCATGGACGAGGCCAAGCTCATGAAGCGCACGCCGACGCCGGCGCAGTGGAACCTGGCGCGCCAGATGCTCCCGGTGTTGCTCAAGGTCAAGGAGTTCAACAAACTCGTCCAGTACAGCACGGTGCCGACGACGGACCGCACGCTGCCCATGGCGCGCCAGCTGCTGCGCTCCCTCGAGAAGAAGTCCTGGTCCGTGCACGTGGAAGAAGAACTCGGACGGCGTCTACTCGAAGACCTTCGTGCAGATCGAGTCCAAGGATCTGCTCCCGGAGGTCCGCGAGGCGATCTCGATCATGATCAGCCAGGTGAAGGAGCGCTTCTTCGCCCCGGGCATGGTCACGGACCGCGACATGATCGCGCTCCACATGAACCCGCTCGTCAAGGTCTCCGACGTGTTCGGCGGCGGCTCCGCCGGCGACGCCGCCTCCAAGGCGGCCACGCAGCTCTACTCCGCGTTGTACTTCGAGACGTCCGCGCGCATCGGCCGCCAGGCGGGCGAGAAGACGAAGCTCTCCGAGGTCGAGAGCAACCGCACGAAGCGCAGCAAAGGCGAGAAGTCGCTCCTGGACCAGGCCTTCGACGATCTGGACGGCAGCAGCGACGACGACGCGTCCATGGACGTCGACGCCTGCGAGATGACGTGGCTCGACGAGCTCCGGTCGACGCCCAAGAAGGAGAGGAAGGACCGCTTCGAGTTCAAGGCCGGGCTCGACGGCGAGAAGCACTTCAGCGCGCTCCAGTTCTACAGCAAGCTCCGCATGCGCGCGCCGGTCCACGCGGCCATGGCGCAGCAGATCTTCGCCGACGAGGCGACGGAGGCCGTGTCGGAGCGGTCGTTCTCGATCCACAGCCTCTACACGAGCAAGCTGCGCAAGGCGCTCCAGGGCAAGGTCATCGCGCCCATGCTGCGCTGCAAGGCCAACCACGACCTCTTCTTCGAGGAGATCAAGGCGAAGATCTACGAGCGCTACTTCCGCAAGTACCGCAACAACGTCGACGCCTTCCCCGACTGCGTGCCCGGCTCCAAGGACGACGCCGACGACGACGTCGCCAACTGAGCGCCCAGCTCGCGCTCCAGCCGAACATTGATCGACGCGCGCGAACCCGCGGCCCGCATCTCACGGCCGCGCCGCGTCGAGACGGGCGTCGTGCCCGCCACGTCGCGCACCGGCGCCCCAAGCGCCGACGCCGGAGCTGAGTCTGGAGAAATCGCAGCGGGCAACGTCGGCCCTGGCAGTCGGCCCCCTGCTACGGTATGCTCCCCCGTCTGGACCTCGCGGCCTCCGAGTGCGCAGCGTCCCCGATCGAGAGCCAAGCTCCGCGGGCCGCGTCAGGAGCCAAGCTCCGCGCCAGGGACGTCTGGGCCCCTGCAACAGGGACGAACCCGGCCCCTCAAAAGGAGCCCCCCCGGGGCCCGGTGCGGCTTTAGTGGGCCCCCCAGTGCCCGCGCCCGCCCAAGGCAGGCGCGTAGGCGGGGTGCGTCGCCTAA
Source organism: Aureococcus anophagefferens (assembly GCF_000186865.1). NCBI lineage: Eukaryota > Pelagophyceae > Pelagomonadales > Pelagomonadaceae > Aureococcus > Aureococcus anophagefferens. The sequence goes on from NW_008705561.1 coordinate 944,328, forward strand.
TGCGCTAGAGAGAGATCGAATACACGCGCGCGTGGCCCGCGTTGGAGCCGGCGCCGTCGTTCCTGATACGCCCCGACGGCCAGCGCCGTGCCGTCCGCGCTCAGCGACACCGAGTAGCCCGACTGGTCGTGCGCGGCCTCGCCGTCGACGTCGTCGCCGCGCTGAACCCACGTTCTCGACGGAGTCCCACGCGAACACGCGCGCGTGGCCCGCGTAGGAGCCGGCGCCGTCGTTTCCGTACGCCCCGACGGCCAGCGTCGTGCCGTCCGCGCTCAGCGACACCGAGATGCCCGACTCGTCGTACGCGGCCTCGCCGTCGATGTCGTCGCCGCGCTGCTTCCACGTCTCGTCGACGGGGTCCCACGCGAACACGCGCGCGTGGCCCGCGTAGGAGCCGGCGCCGTCCAGCGACACCGAGTAGCCCGACCGGTCGTCCGCGGCCTCGCCGTCGATGTCGTCGCCGCGCTGAACCCACGTCTCGTCGACGGGGTCCCACGCGAACACGCGCGCGTGGCCCGCGTTGGAGCCGGCGCCGTCGTTGTAGCGCGCCCCGACGGCCAGCGTCGTGCCGTCCGCGCTCAGCGACACCGAGTATCCCGACCAGTCGTCCGCGGCCTCGCCGTCGATGTCGTCGCCGCGCTGAACCCACACCGCGGGCGTCGGAGAGACCGACGGCGCGGGCGTCGGGCTGGTCGTGGGGGCGGCCGTCGGGCTGGTCGTGGGAGCCGAGGTCGGCGCGCCCGTGGGGGCGGCCGTCGGGCTGGTCGTGGGAGCCGAGGTCGGCGCGCCCGTGGGGGCGGCCGTCGGGCTGGTCGTGGGGGCGGCCGTCGGGCTGGTCGTGGGAGCCGAGGTCGGCGCGCCCGTGGGGGCGGCCGTCGGGCTGGTCGTGGGAGCCGAGGTCGGCGCGCCCGTGGGGGCGGCCGTCGGGCTGGTCGTGGGAGCCGAGGTCGGCAGGCCCGTGGGCGCGGCCGACGGGCTGGTCGTGGGAGCCGAGGTCGGCAGGCCCGTGGGCGCGGCCGACGGGTCGGCCGTGGGCAGGTCTGTGGGCAGGTCCGTGGGCAGGCCCGTGGGCAGGCCCGTGGGCAGGCCCGTGGGCGCGGCCGTCGGGTCCGCCGTCGGGTCGCCCGTCGGCGCGGCCGACGGGTCGGCCGTCGGCACGGCCGTGGGCCCGGCCGACGGGTCGGCTGTGGGCCTGGCCGTGGGCAGGTCCGTGGGCAGGTCCGTGGGCAGGTCCGTGGGCAGGTCCGTGGGCAGGTCTGTGGGGACGGGCAAGACGAGGGCCGTGGGCTTGGCCGTGGGCAGATCCGTGGGCAGGTCCGTGGGCAGGTCCGTGGGCTTGGCCGTGGGCTCGGCCGTGAGCTCCATCTCGAAGGAGGCGTCGCCGTCGGTGACGGCTCCGGCGTCGGCGACGGAGCGCTTCTTCCGGCACTGCTTGTCCTTCCACTCGCAGCCCTTCTTGCTGGTCCTGCGCGACGGCTTGCAGTCCCGCTTCGCGTCGATCTCCTTGCACTTGACCTTGCGGCACTTCGTCTTCTTGTAGCTCCACTTGCAGAAGTTGTGGTACTTGGACTTGTGGCACTTCTTCTTGGAGGCGAGCGACGCGCACGCCTTGCGCTTGCCCTTGCACTTCTTCTTGTGGTGGATCCAGGAGCACGTGTCCTTGTTCGCGGCGTTCTTGCACTCCTTGCGCTTCTTGATGGCGGCGCAGAACTTCCGCGCCGCGAGGTTGCGGTGGTACTTGGACGACTTGCGGCCGAGCTTGGAGTGCTCGCCCGCGACGATGCCGTCGCGCTTGGAGTGCTCGCCCGCGACGATGCCGTCGAGCTTGGAGTGCTCGCCCGCGACGATGCGGTCGAGCGTGGAGGACTCGCGCTCGAGCTTGGACAGCTCGGTCGCGAAGAAAGCGTGAACAACCGACGAGACCATCGGCGGCAGGTCCTTGACCAATGCCGATTCCTCGACCAGGCCGGCCTTGCTTGCCGCGGGCTCCGCGGTCGGCTTCTTGTCCAGCTTGACGCCCCCCGCCGCCGTGGCGAAGGTGAAGGCGCAGGAAAGTACGGTCGCGCGGATGATGACGTGCATGGTCGAGATTGCGGGTGCCTGCGGGGGAATCGACGCGGTTCCGCGGCGACGATCGACGGACGAGGCGCGCGAATCAGGGGTTGAAGACCATTCAGGCACGTCCGCCGACGGCCGGGAGGCCGGCCGCCGGCCGCGCCGCGGAAGAGCGAGTCGCTCTTCGCCGTCGTCGAGGTGCCCGCCGCGGACCACGCCGCCGGCGGGCGACGAGGTCGGAGGCCGGGCTTCCATGCGCTTGACGTGCACCGAGGACTCGAAGACGTAGCGGAGCGGGTCCCGGCGCGCCGGCCGCCGGCCGCGCCGAGTCGCTCTTCGCCGTCGTCGAGGTGCCCGCCGCGGACCACGCCGCCGGCGGGCGACGAGGTCGGAGGCCGGGCTTCCATGCGCTTGACGTGCACCGAGGACTCGAAGACGTAGCGGAGCGGGTCCCGGCGCGCCGGCCGCCGGCCGCGCCGAGTCGCTCTTCGCCGTCGTCGAGGTGCCCGCCGCGGACCACGCCGCCGGCGGGCCGCGAGGTGGGAGGCCGGGCTTGCATGCGCTTGGCGTGCACCGAGGACTTGAAGACGTAGCGGAGCGGGTCCCGGCGCGCCGGCCGCCGGCCGCGCCGCGCAAGAGCGAGTCGCTCTGCCGCGAGGTTGGAGGCCGGGCCTCCATGCGCTTGACGTGCACCGAGGACTCGAAGACGTAGCGGAGCGGGTCCCGGCGCGCCGGCCGCCGGCCGCGCCGCGCAAGAGCGAGTCGCTCTTCGCCGTCGTCGAGGTGCCCGCCGCGGACCACGCCGCCGGCGGGCCGCGAGGTCGGAGGCCGGGCTTCCATGCGCTTGACGTGCACCGAGGACTCGAAGACGTAGCGGAGCGGGTCCCGGCGCGCCGGCCGCCGGCCGCGCCGCGCAAGAGCGAGTCGCTCTTCGCCGTCGTCGAGGTGCCCGCCGCGGACCACGCCGCCGGCGGGCCGCGAGGTCGGAGGCCGGGCCTCCATGCGCTTGACGTGCACCGAGGACTCGAAGACGTAGCGGAGCGGGTCCCGGCGCGCCGGCCGCCGGCCGCGCCGCGCAAGAGCGAGTCGCTCTTCGCCGTCGTCGAGGCGCCCGCCGCGGACCACGCCGCCGGCGGACCGCGAGGTCGGAGGCCGGGCTTCCATGCGCTTGACGTGCACCGAGGACTCGAAGACGTAGCGGAGCGGGTCCCGGCGCGCCGGCCGCCGGCCGCGCCGCG
>NW_008705561.1:948833-1022454 GCF_000186865.1 Aureococcus anophagefferens
CGCCCCGGGACGCGGCCGAGACGCGCCGGAGACGCGGGACGCGGCCGGGACGCGAAAAAAAAGACGCCAGAGACCACCCCAGGACCGAACCCACGACCACGAAAGACGACCCCGGGACCGAAGCCAGACCCGCGGGACGCGAGAGACGCGCGAGAGACGCAGCCCAGACGCGGGACGCCGGCCCAGACGCCGGCCAGACGCCGCCAGACGCGGCCGAGACGCCCCAGACGCGGCCAAGACGCGACTTCCGAGACGCGCCGGAGACGCCGGAGGACCTGGCGGAGACTGCCCGGGGACTTAGCGAAAGACGCCCAGACCGCGCGTTGCCTAGGGGCCCCTAGGGTTCAACCTCGTCAACATGCGGGGGCGAGCCGTCCCACGAGCGCTCCCCAGCGTGCTCAACGATTTTCACTTGCTCGAGCACACACCATGTGGGGGAACCTCTTGCGCCTGTTCGGCGGCGGCAAAAACGCCGTCGATGATGACGAGGGCCTCGCTCGGCGCCTCCACGACAAATGGAACCATCCCGACGACGACGAACAGCTCGCTCGACGCATCCAGGAGCGCGACGACGGCGCGCGCGCGGACGCGCGTCTCGCGCGCAAGATGCAGTCGCGTCCGTCCTGTGGCGGCATTCCCGTCGACGAGTCCGGCCGCCGCCGGTCGGTCGTCGACCTCGCGGAGAGCGACGACGACGGCGCCGCCGACGGCTCGCGCGACGACGCGGCGCTCGCGCGCCGCCTGCAGGCCGAGGCGGACGCCGATGCCCGCCGCCTGCAGGACGACGCGGCCCTGGCCCGCCGGCTCCAGACGACGCGCGCCGGCCCGAGCCCGGCGAAGAAGAAGGCGCGCGGCCCGCTCCGCGAGATCCAGCACCACGCGCCGGCGTCCGCCGCGGACAAGCGGGCCTTCGCCGCGGCGCGCGCGCGCGCCGCGCCGCCGCCGCCGCGGCCGGGCCGGAGCCTCGCGCACCTGCTCCTCGGCGGCGACGCGCCGCGGCGCGAGGTCGTCGGCGGCGTCGAGGGCCCCTTCCGCGGGGCCGCCGCCGCCGCCGCGCCGCCGCGCGGCGCGGCGTCGTCGCGCGTCGGGCCGCGCGAGCTCGCGGACTTCGCGCGCGACGGCTATGTGGTCCTCGCTCGCGTCGTGCCGTCGGCGGCCGCGGCCGCCGCCGGCGCGCTCGTCCGGTCCCGGGCGGTTCCCGGCGCCGCGACGGGTCCGGACACGAAGCTCACGAACGTCGCGGGCCTCGAGGCCGACCCGCGCGTGCTCGCGCTCTACGGCTTCCAGCTCCGCGGCGCCGTCGCCGCGCTCCTCGGCGACCACACGGCGCCGCGGAAGGCGCAGGTCGCCGTGCGCTTCCCCGACGGCTCGGGCCGGCCGCCGCGGCCCGTCGGCGGCCGCCGCTGGCACGTCGACGGCTTCCGCAAGGGCGAGCACAGCGCCTTCGACCTGCTCGTCGGCGTCTGCCTCTCGGACGTCGCGGACCTCGACGCGGGCAACCTCGCGGTGCATCCGGGCGCGCACGCGACGCTCGCGGGCGCCGTCCGCCGCGCGGCGCGCGCGGGCAAGGTCCGCGACCTCCACTACGACAAGGAGGATCTGGGGGAGCCCACGCAGCTCCGCCTGCGCGCCGGCGACGTCGTCCTCGCGCACCAGAAGCTCCCCCACCTCGGCGTCCCGAACCACTCCGCGGCGCCGCGCCTGATGGTCTACTTCCGCCTCATGAACAAGCGCGCCGTGCCCTACGACCTCCGCCACGCGGCCAACTCCCCGCTCCTCGACGACGTCCTCCTGCCCTTCGCGGCCGCCGCGCGCGCGCGCCCCGCCGCCGGCCGCCGCCTCGGCGCGCTCTAGATAGATATCTAACTTGAAGGCGCGCGGTCGGGGAAAGCCCGGGATTCTTACTCGAAGTCGAGCCGCAGCGCGGGCGGTATGCGGTCCGGGTCGTCGTGGAGGACCGCGTCGGCGACGGCCCGGCCGAGCTGGGCGTGGCGGAGGAGGCCGCGCGCGCCGAGCGCGCCGGCGACCCAGAGCCCCGGCTCGCGCCGGCCGGCGACGGGGAGGCGGCCCCGGTGCGTCCGGGGCCCGTTGAGGCGCACGCCCGCCGTCGCGCCGAGGAGGGGCGCGCCCGGCGGGAGCAGCGCCGCCGCGGCGCCCGCGAGGCCGCCGGCGACGAGGTCCTCCGCGGCGCCCGGCTCCGCGAAGGCCCGGGCGACGTCGTCGCCGTCGCGGACGTGGTCGTGCGTGGCGCCGAGGACCGCATCGCCGCCGCGGCCCGGGCAGAGGTAGGTGCCCTGGAGCAGCGCGGCGCGGCCGGCGCCGCCGACGACGACGGACTCGCCGCGCGTGAGCGTCAGGCCCGCGCGCTCCGGGAAGAGGTCGCCCCGGCGCGCGGCGAAGGCCTCGGCGCCGCCGGCGACGACGACGGCGTCGTGGGCCGACAGGAGCGCCCGCGGGTCCGCGACGTCGCCGGCGACGCGCGCGAAGGCGCCGCCGCCCGGCGCCGCCGCGAGCTCCGCGAGCGCGGCGAGGTACGCCTTCGGGTCGACGACTTTCCCGCCGACGTACTGCGCGCCGCCGAGGGACCGCGGCCGCCCCGCGGCTTCGGCGAAGGCGCCGGCGTCGAGCCACTCGAGCCAGGGCGATGCCGCCGCGGCGCGCCGGAGCTTCTCCGCGTCCGCGGCGTCCGCCGCGGGCCGGAGGACGACGTCCGTCGCGACGACGTTTTCGCCGGCGGCGGCCTCGGCGGCGGCGACGAGCGCGTCCGCCTCGTGCAGGGCCGCCTCGCCCTCCCAGGCGAGCTTGAGGGATGGCGTCAGCGGGTGGAGCAGGCCGCCGGCGACGGCCGACGCCGTGCGGCTGAAGCCCAGCGCCGGCGACGACCCGCCGTCGTAGACCGTCACGGCGCAGGCGTTGCGCCGCAGGAATGCCGACACGGCCATGCCGCAGAGGCCGCCGCCGACGACGCCCACGGAGAGCGGAGCCATCGCGCAGCGCCTCACTGCAAAGCGGTGCCTTCCATCGTCTGAGCTTTCGCCACTTCAACTTGAAGTTCAAGTCACTACTCCGGCCCTCTTCTTATCTTGCGGGCCGCGCGCTTGGGCGCGGCCCGGCCGGGCGCTCGCTCCCGCGGCAGCACAGCGCGGGGGAGGCGCGGCGGCTCGCGCCTAGGCGAGCTTGGCGCGGATGGCGTCGCACGTGGCCTTGGCGTCGCCGAGGAGCATGGCGTTGTTGGGCTTGTAGAAGACCGGGTTGTCCGCGCCGGCGTAGCCGACGCCCATGGAGCGCTTCATGACGATGGACTGCTTCGCCTTCCAGACCTCGATGACGGGCATGCCCGCGATGAGGGAGTTGGGGTCCTCGAGCGCGGCGCTGTTGACGGTGTCGTTCGCGCCGATGACCATGGCGACGTCGCACTCCGGGAAGTCGTCGTTGATGTCCTCCATCTCCTCGACGATCTCGTAGTCGACGCCCGCCTCGGCGAGGAGCACGTTGAGCTGGCCGGGCATGCGGCCCGCGACGGGGTGGATGGCGAAGCGCGTGCGGATGCCCGCGTCGCCGAGCGCCTTGGCGATGTCCGCGACGGCGTACTGCGCCTTGGCGACGGCGAGGCCGTAGCCGGGCACGATGATGACGTCGGACGCGTCCTTGAGCATGGCGACGCACTGGTCGACGTCGATCTCCGTGTGCTCGCCCGTGATCTCCATGGCCGGGCCCTTGGCCGCCTCGCCAAAGCCGCCGAGGATCACGGAGCCGATGTCGCGGTTCATGGCCTCGCACATGATGTGCGTGAGGATCGCGCCGCTCGAGCCGATGAGCGCGCCGACGATGGTCAGGAGCGGGTTGTCGAGCATGAAGCCCTCGGCGCAGAGCGCCCAGCCGCTGTAGGAGTTGAGCACCGTGATGACGACGGGCATGTCCGCGCCGCCGATCGACGCCGTCATGTGGAGGCCCAAAGCGCCCGAGAGGCCCGTCGCCGCGCCGAGGCACGCCAGGCCCGTCGCCGGCGACGGGTTCGCCATGAAGAGCGCGCCCGCGCCCAGCGACGCGGCGCCCATGGCCATGTTGATCTGGTCGCGGTTCGGCAGCTGGAGCGCCGCCGACCCCAAATTGCCGTTGAGCTTGCCGAAGGCGACGACGGAGCCCGTCGCCGTGATGCCGCCGATCCACGTCGCGAGGTAGAGCGACGCGTTCGTGACGCCGTCGATGGCCATGCCCGACGGCGGGCAGTGCTCCGCGAGGTGCATGTACTCGCCGACGGCCGTCGCCGCCGCCGCGATGCCGACGAGGGAGTGGAACGCGGCGACGGTCTGGGGCAGCGACGTCGGCCCGACGTTCGACGCGATGACGTAGCCCGCGCCGCCGCCGACGCCCAGGAGCCCCGCGATCTGCAGCGCCGTGCCCGGGTCCGGGTGAAGCGTCCCGAGCGTCGCGCCCATGCCCAGGGCGACGCCCGCCTGGCCCAGCGCGTTGCCCGCGCGCGCCGTGTTCTGGTCGCTCAGCCCCGCGATGCCGCCGATGCAGCACAGGCCGCTCATGAGCGACACGACGGGCGCGAGGTCGCCGAGGCCGGCCATGCCCGCGACGCCGTAGGCGCCCAGCGACCCGACGACGGGGATCGCGTAGAGCTCGTAGTGCTCGTCGGGGTCGTCGGGCCGCTTGAAGAGGTCCAGCATCTTCTTCGTCACGAGGAAGCCGCCGACGATGTTCACCGTGGAGATGCCCACGGCCGTCGCGCCGAGCACCTGCGCGCCCGTCGACGGCACGACGCCGCCGCCGACGAGCGTGAGGCCGCCGACGGCCGTCATGCCGCTGATGGCGTTCGTCACGGCCATGAGGGGCGAGTGGAGCGCCGGCGCGACGCCGAAGACCGTGTAGTAGCCGATGATCGTCGACAGCGAGAACGTCGCGAGGATCGGCGGCGCGATGCCGCCGCCGAGCGCGAGCATGGCGGCCGCGCCGCCGGACGTGCGCAGCGCCGACTGCATGTAGACGTCGTAGGGCTGCGGCGGCGGCGGCGGCGGCGGCGCCTCCTCGACGTCGGCCTCCGCGGCCGCGGCCGCGACGACGGGCGGCGCGGGCGGCGGCGGCGGCCACGTCAAGGACCCCTGGTCCAGGACGAGCATGCCGCGCACGGCCTCGTCCTCGTAGTCCACGGCGAACTCGTCCTTGACCTTGGTCGTGAAGGGGCCGATGCTCAGCATGAACTTCGTGATGTTGTTCGCGTAGAGGTCCGACGACGTCCGCGCGAGGCGGCTCGGCAGGTCCGTGTAGCCCAGGCACGTGACGCCGTTGGGCGTGACGATCCTGGCGTCCTTGACGGTCGTCGCGACGTTGCCGCCCGCCTCCGCGGCGAGGTCCACGGTCACGGAGCCCGCGCCCATCGCCGCGACCATGTCCTCCGTGATCATCACGGGCGCCTTGCGCCCGGGGATGAGGGCCGTCGTGATCACGATGTCGACCTCGGCGCACTGCTTCGCGAGCATGGCCGCGGCGGCCGCGTGCCACTCGGCGCTCATCTCTTTGGCGTAGCCGCCCGCGCCGGAGCCGTCCTCCTCGAAGTCGACCTTGAGGAACGTCGCGCCCATGGCCTCGATCTGCTCCGCCGCCGCCGCGCGGACGTCGAAGCCGCGGACGACGGCGCCCATGTTCTTCGCGGCCTGGATCGCCGCGAGGCCCGCGACGCCGCCGCCGAGCACGAGGACCTTCGCCGGCGGCACCTTGCCCGCGGCCGTCATCTGGCCCGCGAAGAAGCGGCCGAACTCGTTGGACGCCTCGACGACGGCGCGGTAGCCGCTGATGTTCGCCTGGCTCGACAGGGCGTCGTAGGTCTGGCCGCGCGACAGCGTCCGGGGGATGCAGTCCATCGCGAAGACCGTCGACTTCTTCGCCGCGAGCGACTCGACGAGCGCCTCGTTCTGGCCCGGGTAGACGAAGGACACCAAGGTCTTGCCGTCGCCGAGCTGCGCGACCTCGCCGGCGCTCGGGGGCCGCAGCTTGAGCACGACGTCCGACCCGAGCGCGGCGCCCGCGTCGACGATCGTCGCGCCCGCCGCGGCGTAGTCCGCGTCGGCGTAGGTCGCGAGGGCGCCGGCGCCGCTCTCGACGCGCACGTCGCCGAAGCCCGCCTTCTTCATCAGCGCCACCGTCGCCGGCGACGCCGCGACGCGCTTCTCGAGGTCCGTCGTCTCCTTGGGAATCCCGACGCTCAGCGTCTCATACTTGACCCCGCTGAAGCGCCGCGCCGTGACGCGCGCCGCCGCGGACCGCACCCATTGGACGCGGAGCATGATGCTCCCCCGGGGGCCCGGGTGGCCGCTGTGGCCTCAACGCGACCAAGATCGAGCGTCACAGGCCGCGACGTCTCAGAGTTTCCGGCGCGGCTTCAACGACATCACTCATGATGTGCTGAAGCCGACGCCACGATGCATGCACGAGCGAGAGCAAAGCCAGGTGCAAGCCTCTGGGCCTGTCCTTGGAAAAGTCCCCGACCCCGAACATGCGCGAACTACCCGCCCGGCTCGGCCCCGGCGTCGTCGTCGCGCCCGCCCGCGAGCTCGGCGAGGAGGCGCGCGGCCCGGCCGTCGCCCGCGGCGGCGCCGCGCTTGAGCCAGGCGAGGCCCGCGGCCGGGTCGGCGGCGTAGCCCGCGAGGGGCTCCCGCGTCGTCGGCGACCGCGCGTAGATGCCGTATTCGCCGAGGAGCGCCATGGCCTCGGCCTCGCCGGCGTCCGCGGCCTCGACGAGCCACGCCGCGCCGGCCGCCGCGTCGGGCGCGACGCCGTGGAGGCCCTCGACGAGGCAGCGGCCCCAGTCGCGCTTCGCGCAGACGCTGCCCTCCTTGGCGGCCTGCTCGAGCATGGACGCGGCCCTGGCGTCGTCGCGCGCGGCGCCCTTGCGGCCCGTCGCGTGATCGAGGGCGACGTCGTACATGGCCGCCGCGAGGCGCTGGCTCAGGGAGAGCTTGCCCGACCCGCAGGACGGACACGCGCTCGACGCGCCGCAGCTCGCGCAGGCGTAGGTGTTGCAGCATTCGTAAAACTGGGCCAGCGCCGACGACTTGCGCTTGCACGCCGGGCACGTCTGCTCGACGAGCCGCAGCGACTTGAGCTGCGCGTCGAGGGCGACGACGTCCGGCGCCTCGAAGAGGTCGATGGCGTCTTCGAAGGACGCCATGGTGCCAACCGCGACGATAGCGCGGCGGGGCAGCCCCGAATTAAACAGCAAACCGGACTTCAACAACTTTACTTCCGTGGCTATGGAGCCTCGTTGAGAGAGCCCCAGCCGCCATCGCTGCTGCCCGGATCGCACTCCCATGGGCTTCCGCGACTTCGTGCAGGCGCGCAAGGCGCGGGAGACGGCGGAGATCTCCGAAAAGGCGAGCCGGATGGGCTGCGCGCTCGGCGCGTCCTGCGCGAGCGACGACGTCGGCGCCGCCGACTTCGCCGACGGCGGGTCGCGCCTCGCCCGCAACTTCGACGTCGAGCGCGGCCGCCTCGCGGGGCGCTGCTACTGGCGCGTCGTCTTCAAGCCGCGCGTCGCGATCCGCGAGGAGCCGTCCGTCGACGCGCCGCTCGTCGGAGGCGCGGACTTCGGCGCGCTCGTCGCGAGCCGCGACGCCGCCGCGGCGACGACGCGCCGCGGCCGGAAGCTCAAGGGCACCTGGATCAAGGCCGCGGACAGCCGGGGCTGGATCTGCTGCGACCCGACGGGCACCAAGGTCGCGCACCTCGGGACGCTGCTCGAGCGCGCGCCGCCGGGCGCGGCGCCCGCGGCGACGGCGTCGAGCGCGGTCGACGTGTCCGCGCCGGCGCCCTTCGCCGGCGCCGGCGTCGTCGTCACGCGGACGCGGGAGCGCTACGCGTGGCGCGGCGGCGACGCGCCGCGCGTCAAGGCCGGCTTCCGCGCGGTAAACGAGGACGGCCGCGTCGCCGTCGGCGAGTCGCGCTGCGTCGTCGTCGTCCTCGCGGGGCCCGGCGCCGCCGAGGACCTCGCGGTGTCCCTCGTGGCCGCGTGCGAGAACGTCGCGGCGTGCCTCCTCCGCGCGGCGGGACCGCGCGCGCGCGCGCCGTCCCCGGGCGCGTGGCGACCGGTCGTCGACGTGATCGCGGACCACGTCGTCGCCGCACTGCCGGAGCCCGGCGACCTCTGGCGCGAGGCGACGGCGCGCGGCTGGCGGGACCCGGCGCACGTCGTCTTCGCGGCCGCGGAGCCTGCCTACGCCGCGGCCGCGCTGGACGCGGCCGCGGACTACGCGTCGGGGGCCGCCGCCGTCGGCGTCGGCTGCTGGTTCGCCCGGGGCCTGCCCGGGGCGGACGACGGCGCCTTCGCCGCGGCCGTCGCCCGCGCGCGGGCCGTGGCCGAGGACCCGAGCGCGGCGCCGCTCCGGTGCCTCGCGCGCGGCGGCGGCGGCGTCGCGGGCGTGCCCACGGCGACGACGGACTTTGGCGCGGCGTCGCGGCGCCGCGCCGCGGGCCTCGAGGAATTATGGGTCACGGCGCGCTGGCTCTTCCTCCGGGGCCCGCGACGCGCGCCGCCGCCGCTCCGCGTGTCGCTCGCGCAGGTCGTCAACCGCCACGGCGACGGGACCAGGCTCCGGGGTGCCGGCGACGAGCCCGACGGCGTCGCGCCGCCGCCGCCGCTCCAGCTGCGCCTCGACGAGCTCGAGGCGTCGGTCCGCGAGGCGAAGGCGCGCGGGTCGGCGCTCCACCTCTTCCCCGAGTGCTTCCTCCCGGGCTACGGCTACGTCCACCAGGCGCCCGACCAGCTCGCGCGGCTCGCGCGATCCCGCCAATGGCTCGAGGCCCGCGTCGGCGCCATCGCGCGGCGCCACGGCGTCGACGTCGCCGTGGGCTACGCGGAGCGCTCCTCCGACGGCGCGCTCCACAACGCCGCCGCGGTCGTCTCCGGCGACACCGGCCGCGTCGTGCTGCACCACCGGAAGCGGCGGTTGGTGGGAGGCGAGCACAAGTGCTTCGCCGCGGCGCCCGAGGCGCCCGCGGCCGGCGAGCCGCGGTGGCGGGCGCGGCTCCGGCGCGAGTCCGCGCGCCGCGCGGAGAAGGCCAGGGAGAAGAAGCGCGAGCGCGAGGCCGCGGCGGACCCGGACCTGCCGCCGCCGCCGCCGCCGAGCGGCGAGGCGGAGGAGGAGGAGGGCGAGGACCTGCGGCCGCTCCACGCGTCCGCGGCGTCGGGCGAAGAGCTCGAGCTCGCGCGAATCCGCGGCTACGCCGCGGGCCTCGTCATCTGCGCGGACGCGGAGGAGGACGACTTCGCCGCGGACCTCGCGGCCCGCGGCGCCACGCTCCTCATCGTCCTCGCGGCCGCCGCGTCGACGGACCCGGACTGGGAGCCGAAAATTGGGAAACGGTCCGCGGCGAGCCACGCGCCGGCGATCTCGCACTGGCTCAACGCGACGACGGCCGCGGTGCGCCACGGCCTCTTCGTCGCCTACTGCAACCTCGCCGCGCCGGAGTACGGCGGCTCCCGCGTCGTCGCGCCCGACGGCCGCGACGCCGCGGGCCCGCCGCTCCCGCCGCGCCGCGGCGCCGCGGACCTCCGGTCCCGCTGGGGCGGCGCCTACGACGACGGCGCCCACGACGCCCGCGACGACGACGGCGCCAGCGACGACGACGGACGCCCGGGCGACGACGCCATCACTCGGGCGACACTCGTCGGCGACGTCGGCTTCTCGCTGCGCCACCAGCTCGACTGGCGCCGCAGCAACCGCGTCGCCTGGCACATGCACCGCTCGAACCACGACTCCGACGAGGAGGGCGGGGACTAGGGTAGGCCGTTTACCAGTAGCCCCCGCGCGCGCGGCCGCGGCCGCCCCGCCGCGACCGGTTCGCGGGCCGTTTCTTCGCGCGGCGCGTGCCGCCGCCGCCCGCCGCCGCCTGCTGGCGCTTGGGCTCCTTGGGCTCGGGCAGCGCCGTCACGGCGCACATGGTCTCGAGGCAGTGGCGCAGGTCGCCGTCGTCCGGGCTCGCGAGGTCGCCCTTGAGCAGGCCCGAGACGCGGGCGTCGATCTTCTCGCGGAGGTGCAGCGCCAGGTCCGCGGCGTTTCGGGGCTCCGTGCCGCACTTGAGCCAGCCGTCGAGGAGGAGCGTGCCGTTGTCGAGCTCGAGCTTGTTGCCGCTGAGGAGGAAGGGCGCGAGCGGCGGCACGGGCGTGCAGTCGCGGACGTAGACCTTGGTCGTGCGGACGCGCTCGTGGAAGACGGCGAAGGGCGACACCCAGGAGGCGCCGCCGAGGCGCGCGGCGACGGACGACGGGTGGACGTGGGCGACCTGGGGCTCGGCCTTGTCGCCGTCCGGGTCGCGCACGAGCAGCTTGATGTTCTCCGCCGCGCACGGCAGCTTCGTCTTCTTCGAGATGGGCTTGGACACGTAGGCGAGCTGGGGGAAGAGCGCCGCGGCGAGGAGGGCCGCCAGCAGCGCATCGCTCGGCGGCGCCGCCGCCGACGGCCGCGCGCGCGCGCCGTCCAAAGCGAGCTGCACGCCGTCGCTGTCGCCGTGGCGCCGGCCGAGCATCTCGACGTCGCGCGCCCTCAAGCCCGGGCCGGCGACGAGACCCGCGAAGTGGAGCGCCTCGAGCAGCTGCCGCTTCAGCGCGCCGATGGCCTGGAGCGTCTTGATGGACAGGAAGCGGTCCCGCGCGAAGTCGAACTTCCGCGGGCCGAGCGAGTCGAACGTCTTGTACGCGTTCCGCACGCACAGCAGGTCGCTCGCCTCGCAGCCGTCCTGCGTGTTCGCGTGGCGCGGCACGAAGCCGCGCTTCGACGCGTCGGCCTCCTCGCGGCGCTCCATGGGCGACAGGAACGGCGACCGGTTGCCGAGCGCGGCCGCGATCGTCAACGCGTCGTCGAGGCACCCGTCGAAGCACGCCGCGAGCACGACGAGCTTCCCGAGGCGCGCGTCCACGGGCAGGCGCGCGAGGAGCGCGCCGAGCTCCGTGAGCTGCTCGTCGTCGTCCGCGGCCTCGCGCGCCGTCAGCGCGCCGATGGCGACGAGCCCCGACGCCGCGCGCGCGACCGCCGCGGGCTCCGGCGGCTCCGGCAGCGCCGCGCAGGCCTCCGCCGCCGTCCGCCCGGGCACGACGCCCTCCGGTAAGGCCTTGAGCCGCAGCACGAGCTGCTCGAGGGCCACGCGGCGCACCTCGGGCTCCGCGTGCGCCTCGAGCGGCGCGTCGCGCGGGAACAGGTGCACGGCCAGGCCCGGCCGCACGCGGCCCGCGCGGCCCCGGCGCTGCTTCGCCGACGCCGCGGACACGTAGACGTCGTCGAGCGACGCCATGTGGCGCGTCGCGTCGTAGCGCTCCTCCTTGACGCGGCCCGCGTCGACGACGAACGCGACGTCCGGGATCGTGATCGACGTCTCGGCGACGTTCGTCGCGACGACGACCTTTGTGGTGCCCGGCGGCGGGCTCTCGAAGACGCGGCGCTGCTCGTCGGGCGGCAGCGCGCCGTGGAGCGGCAGGAGCCACCGCGGGTCGAAGCGGCCGGACGCGCGCAGCGCCGTGAGCACGTCCTCGATTTCCTTGACGCCGACGACGAAGACGAGCACGGCGAGCCCGCCGCCGCCCGGCGCCGGCGCGTCGCGGGACGCGTCGCCGAGGCTCGCGCGCGCGTCCGCGACGGCCGCGTCGACGTCGCCGCCGCAGCGCACCGCGAACCAGTCCACGAGCTCGCAGACGAGGTCGACGTTGAGGCACGCCTCGTCGGCGTCCTCGAGCGCGCGGAGCACCGACGGCGGCCAGTTGCCGAAGCGCCGCGCGAGCTCGCGGGGGTCCCTGGGGACCACGGACAGGGGCATGCGGCCGCCGTCGCGCGACATGTCCGCCAGGCGCTTCGCGCGCCGCTCCGACGCCTGCGAGCTCCGGTGCCAGTCCGCGCCGCCGCGGACGACGTGGCGCGTCAGCGCCAGGGCGTGCTCGAGGAAGAGGGGCTCCACGGGGAACGCGCGGCCGGGGAACTTCACCGTGACGCAGCCCCGGCCAAAGTAGCCGCGGACCGCCTCCCCGGGCATCGTCGCCGACATGAGCAGAATCTTCAGCGGCGGCTCGCCCCGGGCGTTGCGCAGGCGCACGAGCTCCCGCAGCGCCAGGAGCAGGAAGTCGGCCTCGAGGGTCCGCTCGTGGACCTCGTCGACGACGACGTGCGTCACGCCCGCGAGGCCGTCCTCCTGGAGCCGCCGGAGGCAGACGCCCGTCGTGTTGAAGAGCAGCGCCGTGCGCTCGCAGGCGCGCGCCTCGCCGCGGATGGCGTAGCCCACGACCTCGCCGACGGTCTCGCCGCGCTCCGCGGCGATGCGGTCCGCGACGCCGATGGCCGCGATGCGCCGCGGCTGCGTCACGAGGACGTTCGCGACGACGCCCCGCGCCGCGGCGTCCTCGAGGATGTACTGGGGCACCTGCGTCGACTTGCCGCTGCCCGTCTCGCCCTCGACGAGGAGGCACGGCGCCTCGGGCGTCAGCGCGGCCGCGGCGTCCAACAGCCGCTGGCGGTACTCGAAGACGGGCAGCGACCGCCGCGTCGCGCCGTGGGGGTCGCCGCGGGGCGGCGCCGGCGGGAGCGTGAGGATGGACGACGCGCGGCCGCCGCGGCGGCCGTTCCGGGCGCCCGGGCCGTCGCCGTCGCCGTCCGAGTCGCCGTCGACGTCCTCGACGAGCGCGTTCAATCTGCTCCGCACGGACGCGGCCGCGGCCGCGCCGACGCCGACGACCTGCAGGGGCGGCGCCCAGGGCCCGCCGCCGCGGTCGTAGAGCGCCGCGCCGCCGGGGAAGACGCCCACGGGCGCCGCCGCGCTCTTCGTCGGCTCGACGTACGCGTCGGGGTCGTAGCCGACCGCGGCGGCGGCCGCGCGGAGCCGCGGGTCGCAGAGCCGCGGGATGCCCCCGGCCTCGTTGGGCGCGAGACCGGCGAAGCCCGCGCGCCCGCGGTTCCGCTTGCGGTGGGCCTTGCCCTCGATGTGCTGCGCGAAGGCCTTCTCGCTCGAACTGTCGACGCCGCACGCCGCGCAGCGCAGGTAGTTGGCCTGCTCGTGGCCCCCGGCGCGCGTCGTCGAGAAGGCGCTCGGCGCCGGCGCCGCGGGCCGCCGCGTGAACGCCGCGAGCGACGACAGGAAGGAGCCCGCGACCGGCGCGCACGCCGCGGGCCGCGTCGGCGGCGGCGCGTACGCCGCCGCGGCGGGCAGCGGCGCGGGCGCGGCCCGGCGGGACCGCTTCGCGCCGCGCGACGACGACCGCGAGCGGGACCGCGACCGCGACCGCGACCGCGACGACGACCGCGACCGCGACCGGCGGCGGCGCTTCTTGCTGTGCTTCTTGCTGCTGCGCTTGCGGTCGCGCCGGTCCAGCTCCTTGCGCTCCTTTTTCAAGCGCTTGCGCTCCTTTTCCACGTCGCGGAAGCTGTCGCCGCCGCCGCTGGGGCCGTAGTGACTGTCGCGGCCCATCGCTGCGTGCGCGAGGGACGATGACGACAACGTTCGCCGAATCGAGTTTTGCCGCCTGTCCCGCACCTCGAGCCCTCGCCTCCCCGACGACGCCTCACCCACCATGCCCGGCGACACCCCCGCTTCGACGCGGACGGAGTCCGACTCCTTCGGGTCCCTGGAGGTCCCGTGCGACGCCCTCTACGGCGCCCAGACGGCGCGGAGCCTCCTCAACTTCGACATCGGCGGCGAGCGCGCCGTCATGCCGCGGCCGCTCATCCGCGCCTTCGGCGTCGTCAAGAAGTGCTGCGCGACCTACCACGGCCAGTCCGGCGCCCTGGCCTGGGACGTCGCGCGGGCCATCGCGGCCGCGGCCGACGAGGTGTCGCGCGGCGACCTCGACGGCCACTTCCCGCTCGTCGTCTACCAGACGGGGTCGGGCACGCAGACGAACATGAACGTCAACGAGGTCGTCGCGAACCGGGCCATCCAGCTCCTCGGCGGCGTCGTCGGGTCGAAGGACCCCGTGCACCCGAACGACCACGTGAACATGGGCCAGAGCTCGAACGACGCGTTTCCGACGGCGATGCACGTCGCCGCGGTGCTCGAGCTCGAGGCGCGGCTCCTGCCCGCGCTCGACGCGCTCGGCGGCGCGCTCGAGGCCAAGGCGCATGCCTTCGCCAAGATCATCAAGATCGGCCGCACGCACTGCATGGACGCGACGCCGCTCACGCTCGGCCAGGAATTCTGCGGCTACGCCGCGCAGGTCAACCTCGGCGCGGCGCGCGTCCGCGGCGCCCTGCCGCGGCTCCGGAAGCTCGCGCTGGGCGGCACGGCCGTCGGCACGGGCCTGAACACGACGCGGGGCTTCGACGTCGCCGTCGCGAAGCTCATCGCCGCGGAGACGGGCTCGTCGTTCGAGACGGCCGAGAACAAGTTCGAGGCGCTCGCGGCCCACGACGCCGTCGTCGAGGCCCACGGCTCGCTGAACACGGTCGCCTGCTCCCTGAACAAGATCGCCAACGACCTGCGGCTCCTGGGCTCCGGGCCCCGCTGCGGCTTCGGCGAGCTCTCGCTGCCCGCGAACGAGCCCGGGTCGTCGATCATGCCCGGCAAGGTGAACCCGACGCAGTGCGAGGCCGTGAGCATGGTCGCGGCGCGCGTCTTCGGCAACCAGACGACCGTGACCTTCGGCGGCGCCACGGGCCACTTCGAATTGAACGTCTTCAAGCCCGTCATGATCGCCGCGTTCCTCGAGTCGGCGCGGCTCCTCGCGGACGCGTGCGACTCCTTCCGGAAGAACTGCGTCGTCGGCGTCGTGGCCAACGAGACGCGCATCGCGGCGCTCATGTCGTCGAGCCTCATGCTCGTCACGGCGCTGAACCCGCACATCGGCTACGACAACGCGGCCAGGGTCGCGAAGAAGGCGCACGCGGACGGCACGTCGCTCGTCGAAGCCGGGGAGGCCCTCGGCCTCTTCACGGCGGCCCAGTTCGGCGCCTGGGTCCAGCCCGCGGCCATGATCGCCCCGCGCGCGAAATGAATTAAATTAGAGCGGCCGCATGCCCGCGAGGAGGCGCATCTGCTCCCAGGCGAAGTAGTGGACGAGCGCGTAGGGCCCGAAGCGCGCCCACTGCGCGGAGAAGCCGCGGAAGAGGCCGCCGGGCCCCCGCGTGGCCACGATGTGGCCCAGGGCGTGGCCGAGGTGGCGGAAGGTGCCCGGCTCGCTCGCCATCCAGAGCACGCGCGCGTTCGTCGCCGGCGACGTCGCCACCGTGATCGCGAGGCCCGCGGCGACGGCCGCGGCGCCCTGGAGCGCGTAGCGCTCCGACGGCACGTCGTCGCGGAGGCCGCAGCGCCGCCGGAGCTCCTCCTTGACCTGGTCGTAGCAGGCCATCTTCGTCGCGCCGAGGCAGCACGCGCGGAGCACCGTCGCCGACACGCCGCGGTAGAAGTTCAGGGGCCAGGGCCGCGCGGGGCCGCCGGCGACGGCGCGCGCCTGGGCCGCGAGGGACTCCGGTGGGCCCGTGACGGCCATGGCGCGGATCTTGAGCAGGTCCGTCGGCGACGCGACCGCGGACGCGAACGCGCCGGCGCCGAGGCCCGCGAGGACTTTTTTGTGGAACGGCGCGGTCCGCGGGTCCTCGGCGCCGAGCGCCTTTTTGAGCGGCTCGTAGAGGCCGAAGCGCAGGCTCGTGTAGCTCAGCTCCCGCAGCCCGGCGGCGGCGAAGCCCCGGTAGAGCGACGCGACGCCCTCGGCGCCGACGATGGCCCGCGCCGTCGCCACCATGTGCAGCGGCTTGGACGCGAGCTGCTGCCGCACCATCGTCGTCTCGATGCCGTGCACCGTGCCCTGCGCGACGAAGCCCGCGAGGCCCGCGAGGCCCAGCTGCCACGCGAGGCTGTCCTCGCGGCCGCCCATCGTCTCGGTGACGAGGCCCCAGGGCTGCTTTCAAGTAAACATGGTTGATTGAAGTACAAGGCTCGATATGAACCTAGTGTAGCTCGGCCAGCCGGGACGAGGCTATGAATTATGAGAGAACCAAGAAGAACACAGCACGAAAGATCGCCCGGAGCCGGACTACCCGTAGATGTAGTCCACGAGGACGCGCTTCTGGACCCGGTAGGGCGCCGGCGCGTGCTCGAAGGTCGGGTTCGTGTCCACGCCGAGGACCGTGATCTCGCAGGGCGCGTCGTAGTCGTTGTGCTCCGGGCCGTAGTTGAAGCCCGGCCGGACCCAGCGGATCTCGCCCCGGCCGACCGCGCGGTCGGTGCAGTCCGTGCCGCAGTCGCCCACAAAGTACATGCGCCCGTACAAAATCCAGTAGATCGCGCCCGTCGGGTGGTAGTGGAACGGGATGGAGCAGTTCGCCGACCAGCGCACGCGGAGCACGGGCGGCGAGTCGCCGACGCCGTCGAAGAACTTGTTCCAGACGCCGCCGTTGGCCAGGCACTCGGCGCTGTGGTTCGACGGGTTCTGCTGCCACGCGACGTCGGCGCCGCGGTAGCCGCGGAGCTTGGGGGAGCTCGCGTTGCCATAGGTCTCCACGCTCGGGTTCGTGGCGACGCGCGCCGCGGGCGAGAAGAGGTCCGCCGGCTCGAGGCGCGGCCCTCCGGACACGGCGCTGATGACGGCGCCGCCGGCGGAGTAGATGGGCCCGTGGGCCATGCCGGCGCCGGCCCAGAGCACGTCGCCGGTCTCGTAGGTCGGCCCGCCGGCCTCGAAGGTGACGTTCCCCGCGGTGACGCACCAGTGCATCGGCACGTCGAAGGCGAACCTGCCGTCGCCGCCCCGCCGCGAGCCCAGCGTCGCGCCCGCGGCGAGTTTGAAGCGGACGGCGTTCGGGGCCGCCAAGACGACGTCGTAGACCCCGTGGGTGCCCTGCCAGATGCGGCCCTCGACGCCGTCGGGCAGCCCGGGCACCGGCTGCCCGTCCTGCGTGGTGTAGTAGCGCCAGTCGATGCCGCTGCCCAGCTGGGCCGTCGCCGTCGCGACGAAGAGGAGGCAGACGGTCCTCTTCATCATCATGACGGCGTCGCGCGCTCGTGGAGCCCGAGTACGACGAACGGCGACAGAACGCGGCCGCGGTCGTGTCAATTCTCTTCGATGGCCCGCGATCCCGGGCGTCCAATCGGGGCCCGGGGCAGCAGCATGTTGGGTGCGCTGTGCACAGTGCTGTGCAACATCGGCAAGCGTGACGGGCCGTGGAGCTTCGACGCCTTCGCGCCGCTGCGAATCCCACGCGTGGACGGGCCGTGGAGCTTCGACGCCTTCGCGCCGCTGCGAGACCCACGCGTGCGCGCGCGAAGTCGGCTTTACGAACGCCGGAAGGTCGCGGCCGCCGCTCCGCCCGAGTTTCACGAGCCATGCGCCTCGCCTGGGCTCTCCTCTGCGCCGCCGGCGCCGCGCAAGGGACGACCTGCGCGCCGCCGTCGGCCGGCGTCTGCCACGAGAACGGCTACCCGCTGCCCGGCGTCAACGTCGACGACGACTGCTGCGCGGCGGCGGCCGGGGCGTCCTGCGCGCCGGGCTACAAATACAGCCGGGGCGCGGTCTGCGACCGCTGGGACGGCGGCGAGTCCTACGCGGTCTGCTGCGAGCCCTGCGCGGCGGGCGACGACTGCGACCCCGGGCCCGGCGCGACGTGCGCGCGGCCCGACGAGGCCGTGTGCATGGAGCGCGGCTACCCCCGCATCGGCGACAACGTCGACGCCGACTGCTGCGCGCTCGAGGGCAAGGGCTGGTGCGCCGAGGGCTACGGCTACACGCAGGGCGACGCGTGCTACAAGACCGACGACTGGACGGCGGTGTCGACGTGCTGCCAGCCCTGCGACAACACGACGGGCTACTGCGAGGACGGGCCGGGCAACGACCGGCCGCCGCCGACCTGGCGCAAGGTCCTGATCTTCCTCACGGTCGTGCTGCTCCTCTGCGGCGGCGCCGTCGGCGGCGTCGTCGCCGCGATCTGCTGCTGCTGCAAGACGCGCTGGACGCGGCGCGCCGAGGCCGGCCTCGGCGCGCCGCGGCAGCCGTCGTCGCCGGGCTACGTGCCCGTGGAGATGGCCACGGGCGTCGTCATCGGCGCGGACCCGGACGCGGGCCTCGAGATGAACGACCTCCCCGGCGTCACCAACCCGTTCCACGGCGACGTCGCCGGGATCTGAATTTTTTTTGTTAAACGAGTACGCCGCTTACTTGTCGAAGAGCCGGTAGAAGTCGCACGCGTCGATGACGCCGCGCGGCAGGTCCGCGGCGTTCTTCGCCGTCGCCGTGAGCGTGATGGCCCAGTACTGGCCCTGGTCGCCGCTGTGCACCGTGAAGAGGTCCACGCTCGTCGTCGGGCCCAGCGAGCTCTCGACGACGTAGCCGCGCCGGCTCCCGAAGTCGCGGAGCGTCGTCTTCGCGACGGACGCCTTCGGGTCCACGGTCATCTCGACGACCTCGTCGGCGGAGATGGCGCGCTCGAGGTTGTTGTAGATGTCGTTCGACGGCACCATGCGCGCCGCGACGGCGACGGACGCGGACCCGTCGCTCGCGCCGCACGTCGTCACGCGCCGGCCCGTGATCAAGCTCTCGAACGCGCCCGTGCCCTTGCAGCTCCAGCCCGACGGGTAGGGGAAGCGCAGCGCCAGCGTGCCGTCGTCGAACTGGGACAGCGCCGCGTCGGCGGCGACGGCCGCCGGCGGTGTTGCGAGCGCTGCGAGCGCCGCTGGTGTGTGTAAGACCTTCCTCCGGCTCACGTCGAGCGCGTCGGCGCAGAGCGCTGCTGCGCAGAGGGTGAGCGCGAGCATTGGCCGCTCGGCTGCTATCTCGCGCAGATACTTTTTAGCTGGTCGTGCAGAGCATGAAGCAGCCCGGTTGCCGCTTCGCGTCGATAATTTCGTCTGAGACGCCAAAAGGCCAGGGGGCGGCATGGCAGCCCCCGTGGGGTCCAGGAACCCTCTGAGCGGTGGAAAAATTACGCGTTTCGGCACCGGATCCGGTGTCTCGTGCCGCGCCACCGATTTTTTCCACGGGAGAGCTTGCTGCTGGGCCGCGTTCGAGAGGAGCTGACGGGCGCGGGCGGGGACGCACCGCCCGAGTATGGTCGAGACAGAGTCTTTCGGCTGGACCTAAAGGCGGTTCCGGCCTCGGAACCGGTGCCCCGAGGGGCGCCAAGCTTTAGGTCCAGCGATCTCGTCCTTGTTTTGACGGTAACGGGAGCCGCCGCGGGCCGCGACGGCGCCCGAGCCCGACCAGACGAGCTCGACCATTTCGAGCCCCGCGACCTAACCCTTGCACCGAGGCGATGCGTGGGTGACGATGAACGATCTCTGGTGCTGCGAGGGCTCAAATCTAGCTCGAAGGGGTCGGGGAAGCCGAACGCGCCCCATCCCAGCCCATAAAACCTCTCGTTCGCGTCGCCCCGCAATCGGCTCGATGTCGAGTTTTCGCCGTTGCCTCGTCCGTACGCGCGCGGTCAACAAAGCCACTGGGATCGTGGTACGTCGTTGCATTATGGCTGGGCTGTGGGTCTGAGAAGCTGATGGATTCTCCATCGCACGCTCGAAAACGTGCTCGACGTTTCGAGCGAGTGCAACCGGTAAACATGGGCTCAGACGTATCTGCGCGCGATAGCTGCTGGAGCGCTCCCGCCCGCGCCGTGCAGCGAGGCGAGGGGCTGCCTCAGCTGCAGACGCACAGTGCATGTCGAGTGCCGGGTCGAAGCTGCAGGCCATCGTTCGCGCGATGGCAAACCTGATGGGTTTGAGCATCTTCGAGCTCTACGGCGGCAGCGCATAGATCTACTGCTCGTTCGCCCGGGGCGCGTCGCAATGGTCATGTGCCCCTCGCTGTGCCCCTCGCGTGCAACGCCGCCGTCGTGCCGCACGGCCGCGGCGGGGCTGCCTGTGGAGTTTGTAGAGATCACAGTCTCCGTTGGTCGACTGCTACCTCGACGCGCTCAAATTGTGCGCGATGCTCGCCGCCGCGCCCGTGCGGCTCTGGCTCTTCGACAAGTCGGCGGTGCCCACGCGCTGCTACGGCGAGCTCGCGGTCGCCGGCGCGCCACACTACGTCGTAGTCGACGCGCCGCTCTTCTTCGCCGACGTGATCTCATGCATTGACAAAAATTTCAGCTCCTTGGCCGCTGAGGCGTACCGGCCGGGCAACGGCACGGGAGTATTCTCCTCCCACTGCGACTACGTCAAGGTGGTCCTGAACGGGTCCGGCTACTCGTACGGCGGGGCCTCGGCCGCGGGCCTCCGCGTCTTCGACGCGGCGTTCGGGCCGCTCGCGGCGAATCTCAAGAAGAAGAACCTCACGATCCCGCAGTGCACGCTCGGGATCAACGGCGACGGGCGCCAGTTCCAGTTCCACGTCGACGACATCACGTCGGCGGCGCGCTGCGTCTTCGCGTGCGGCCCCGGCGCCAAGGCGCTGGCCCAGCGGCTGTCCCGATTCCACGGCGGCGTCGTCCGCACGATCCTCGTCGACGAGGGCGCCGTGCTCATCATGCCCTCCTACGTCATGACCAAGAACCCCGGCAACGTCGACGGCCACTTCGCCCAGGCCTACGACGGCGACGTCGCGGCGTCGGACTACATCATGCATTCGAAGCTCCCCGACGAGTTCGTCGCGTCCCTCCTCGGCGTCGACGGCCCCTGTTCGAACACGGGGGTCTTCGACGTCGCGGACGCGAGCGGCGCCAAGGCCTACGACCAGGTCGCCGGCGAGATCGCCTGCTCCCTCCTCGAGGTCGAGGCGGAGCTCGCCGCGGCGCCCCGCTTCGACGCGCGCGGCGCGCCGTCGGCCGAGGCGCTGCCGTCGCCGGCCGCGCCCGAGGCGCGGCGCTTCGAGGACTGGCTCGCCCTCATGCCAAGTGCGAAGGACATGGAGGCGAAGATCGCGGCCAAGCTCGCGGACCGGGCCGCCGAGAAAGCGGAGCGCGACGCGGAGCGGGCCGCAAAGCTCGCGGCCAAGCTCGCGGACCGGGCCGCCGAGAAAGCGGCGCGCGACGCGGAGTGGGCCGCAAAGCTCGCGGACCGGGCCGCCGAGAAAGCGGCGCGCGACGCGGACCGGGCCGCCAAGCTCGCGATGTGGGCCACGGAGCGGCTCGCGATGTGGGCCGCGGAGGACGCGGCGCACGCGGCGGCGGCCGACCGCGCGACCAAGGACGCGATGTGGGTCGCGGAGAAAGCGGCGCGCGACGCGGCGGAGAAAGCGAAGCGCGACGCGGCGCGCCCCGCGGAGCAGGCCGCCGCGAAGTGGGCCGCCGCGCGCGTCGCGAGGCTGATCGACGGCTCCGCGGAGCCGGCCGCCGCGCCCGTCGCGGAGCCGGCCGTCGGCCTCCCGCGGCCCTACGTCGACCGCCGCACCGCGCCGTGGCGCGCCGCGCCGCGCCGCGCGGAGCCGGCCGCCGCGCCCGTCGCGGAGCCGGCCGTCGGCCTCCCGCGGCCCTACGTCGACCGCCGCACCGCGCCGTGGCGCGCCGCGCCGCGCCGCGCGGAGCCGGCCGCCGCGCCCGTCGCGGAGCCGGCCGTCGGCCTCCCACGGCCCTACGTCGCCGCGCCCGTCGCGGAGCCGGCCGTCGGCCTCCCGCGGCCCTACGTCGCCGCGCCGCGGCGCGCCGCGCCCGTCGACCTCCCGCGGCCCTACGTCGCCGCGCCGCGGCGCGCCGCCGTCCGCTTCGATGGCAGCGAGGAGTCGGCCGCGCAAGTCCTCGCGGACTGCAACGCCACCCGGGCTTCGCGCGCGGCCGCGACGACCAAGGCGCGCCGCGCCGCGAGTGCAGTGCCCCAGTCCTCCGAGGACCTCTTCGCGCCCGGCGGCATCTTCTACGCCGGCCCGTAGGCCTCCCCGTAACCGAACTCCCAAACATTCGACATTCTAGGGCAACGTTGCCCTTTCGCGCCTTTGCCTTGAACTCTTTCTGGTCCGACGTCGTAGTACAACCGAGGTGGTCCGCGCAGATGGCTCACCAGCCCGGCTCGTGCCGGGCAAGTCTTGCACCATAACCGGTTGCAAGCGCCTCCTTGCTTGCTAAGTTGCATAACAAAGCAAAAAAACCGCTGCGAACGCAGCCAGCGGCGGCGTTCGAACGTCCACCGGCGGATTCGTTGGCGACGGCGCCGCGATGAACCCGAACGCGCAGGACTTTTGCCCGCGCGCGACGACGACGCCGCGCACGACACCGGCGGTGCCCATCGACGGCGTGTCGCGGTCGACGTGGCGGCAGCGGCGCCAGAGCGAGCGCGACAGCGAGCGGAACGGCGAGGCGGCGGGCGAGGTCTGCCGGTTCTTCCGCATGGGCCGGTGCAAGCACGGCGCGAACTGCAAGTACGTGCACGCGACGTCGCGGGCGCGCACGAGCCGGCCGCGGCGGGGCCAGGCCGGCGAGGCCTTCCGGCGCGCGGAGTCGATCATGGGCACGCCGCAGCTCGTGACGAATCGCGAGGACCTCGTCGCCGCGCTGCGGGCCGCGGGCGGCGACGCGTTCCGCGTCAAGGTCCACGTGACGGGCTGCGACTGCCACCGCGCCGCGGCCTTTGGCGAGGTCGCGCCGGGCCTCCTGGCCATCCCCGACAGCCGCGGGACGCGGACCGCGCTCCACGTCGCGGGCGGCGGCGGCCGCGAGGCGCTCGAGGCGACGCTCGCGGCGTCGCTCTTCCCGGACCCGCCCATCGACGACGTCGTGCTCAAGGCCAACTGCGCGCGCTGCGTGCTGGATTTGGAGCCCAACGGCACCGTCGCCGTCGTCGGCGACCGGAGGGACCTCGCGACGCACGTCGCGGCGTACCGCGCGGCCGTCGCCGACTCGACGTCGCTCCACGGCGACGCGGCCCACGCCGTCGCCGTCGCGCCCATCTCGCTGCTGCGCGCGGCCTTCCAGGCGCCCTCGCGCCAGTCCGCCGCGGCCGCGCGGCAGCTCGGCCTCCAGCTCGAGCCCTACGGCCTGCCCGCCAAGGCCGCGCCGCCCAAGGCCGACCACCACCTCCTCACCTTCCTCAACTGCCCCCAGGTCGCCGACACCGACGTCTTCGTCATCGCCTACGACGCGCGTCCTCGCCGCGTCGCTTCCTTTTTCGCGCGCCGCGCTTCGATTCGTCGCTTCCCCGCCGCAGGACGCGTCGCACTGGATCCTCGAGCTCCCGGGCGGGAAGCGGAACCTCGGCGAGACGGCCTGGGCCGCGGCGCGGCGCGAGACGTCCGAGGAGGCGCTGCTCTGGCTCGACGACGCGGAGCCCGCGGTCTCCTACGACCTCTCGACGATGCGGTGCTTCGTCGTCGCCGCGACCGCGCCGTTGCGGCAGCCGCCCGACGCGCTCGCCCGCATCGCGTCGGCGCTCGAGGTCGCGGGCCTCGCCGACGACCCGCCGCCGCCGCCGGGGCCGCCGCCGCCGC
This sequence comes from Aureococcus anophagefferens, assembly GCF_000186865.1. NCBI lineage: Eukaryota > Pelagophyceae > Pelagomonadales > Pelagomonadaceae > Aureococcus > Aureococcus anophagefferens. The sequence continues at coordinate 972,142 of NW_008705561.1, forward strand.
CGCCGAGGCCGCCGCCCGCGGCGCCGCCGCCGCCGAGGCCGCCCGGCTGACGCGGCGACGTCGCCGGCCCGTCGAGTCGGCCGCCCGACTCGCCTAACCTAGGACTGCACTGCGCTCGTTTGTATGGGGGTGCGCCGCTCGTAGCGCGTCGTGCCCGGTATCGACGTGCAAGGCGGCGAAAAATATTGCGACTCGCCGCATGGCTTCTTCAAGGAATATTTGGCTCAAATCAGTGCAAAAACCCAACCCTGTCAGGGAAACGATTTTGTGATGAACTCTAGCTCTCACCTTGCTGTGATGATGACAAGGAGAGCATGGTCGTCGTCGACGCGACCTACGCGAGCCACACGCTCCCTCTGCTGCGCAGCGTCTGCGCCGAGCTCGGCCTGCGGCTCGTCGAAGGTGACGACAGCGACGACGACGCGACGACCGTTTTCTGGCATTCGCTGAGCAATGCCCCCTACAAGGCGCGCCGCGCCGCACTGCGCGACGGCCAGTGGGTGAGCAAGCTCTGGGGCGCGCGGCGCGCGTCGACGAAGGCCGCCGTCGCCGACGCCTGCGGGAGCGCCGCGGGCCACCCGGCGACCTGGGTCCTGCCGCGCGACGCGCCGCGCCTCGCGGCCGAAGCGTCCTCCGGGTGGCTCATCGTCAAGCCGGCCGACGGCGCCAAGGGCACGGGCATCTGGCTCGCCCGCGACGCCGCCGAGGTGCTCGAAACCATGGACGACACACCGCGCGTCTGCCAGCGCTACGTGGCGGACCCGCTCCTCGACGGCGCCGGCCGCAAGTTCGACCTGAGGTTGTACGTTCTGTTGATGGAAGCCGGCGGCGACCGGCGCGCCTACCTCTGCCGCGACGGCCTCGTGCGGTCCTGCGCGCGGCCCTACGCCCCGCCCGACGCGTCGAATCGCGACGAGCGCACGATCCACCTCTGCAACACGGCCGTCAATTCCAACGCGTGCAAGCGGGGCCTCGCGGAGTCCGTCGCGGACGGCGGCGACCTCCGCCGGCCGGCGCTCGCGGCCTGCGCCGCCGAGGCCGCCGCGGCGCTCTGGGCGTCGCTCGACGGCGAGCGGCGGCGGCGGCCGGCGCGGCCCGGGAAAAACGAGTTCCAGCTCTTCGGCTTCGACGTCCTCCTCGACGCCGCCGGCGCGGCCCACCTGCTTGAAATCAACTGCAACCCGTCCATGCGCGTCGACGACGACCCCCAGGCGCCCTTCTCGCCGGATCGGCGCACCGTGTCGCCCCTCGACGAGCGCGTGAAGCGAAAAGTCCTCGGCGGCGCGCTCTCGCTCGTCCTCGGCCTCGGCGCGGACCACGCGGCCTGGTGGGACGAGCTGCCCCCGGCGCCGCGCGCGTCGTTCTTCGAGTGAGGTGTGGGTTCCTGTTCTTTTTTTTTTTTTTCTCGGCTTGTGCAAAGGGGGTTCGGCCGGCGCGTCGTCCATGTGGCGGCGTGGCATGAGCCCTCGAACGGCAACGACGGCATGTGCCGCCGGATCGAGCTCCTTGAAGTCGAAGTGCGTGAAGCATGCTCTGGGCTTGCAGCATGTGCAAGCTCTGGCTTGCCGTGGCGCTGGCCGCGTCGGCCCAGGGCAAGACCGTCGCCCCGCGCGCCGTCACGCTGAACAACCGCGAGAAGCTGCTGGCCGGCGGCAGCGCGCGCTTCGGCGCCCAGCTGGTCATGTACCCCGCCGACGCGCTGCGGACGCTGGCGCAGACGCGCAAGGGCGCCAAGACGCTGAGCGAACTGGGCGCGCGGACGCTCGTGAGCGGCTGCGCGACGACGAGCATGTTCGCCTTCTTCGTCGGCGGCCTCCAGTTCTCCATCTTCGGCGCGCTGCGGCCGGTCGCGCCCGCGATCGTCGCGTCGGCGTGCGCGAGCCTCGGGAGCAGCGTCGCGGGCATCCCCCAGGAGGTCATCAAGCAGCGGCTCGTGACGGGCATCTACCCGAACTTCGCCACGGCCGTGGGCCGCATCGCGCGGACCGAGGGCCCGCTCGGCTTCTACAGCGGCTGGCGGCCGACGGTCGCGCGGAACCTGCCCTTCGTCGTCATCTGCTTCTGCTCCTTCGACGCCCTCAAGCAGCGCGCGCTGCGGGACCGGCCCGAGGGCAGCTCGCTGACGTCGGCGGAGAACTACCTCTACGGCGTGAGCTCCGCGCTCGTGGGGGGCTTGTGCACGCAGCCCATCGACGTCATCAAGACGCGGCTCATGACGCAGGCCGCGGCCGTGGGCGCCGTGCCCTACGCGGGCGTCGTCGACTGCGTGTCGACGATGCTGCGCGAGGAGGGGCCCGGCGTCTTCCTCCGCGGCCTCGCGCCGCGGATGTCTTACATGGGCCCGCTCTGGGCGCTCCAGTTCGGCCTCAACGGCGCGGCGACGGACTTCATCAAGAAGCGCAAGGCGCTCAAGGAGGCGACGTCCAAGTAGGCTCTAAACTTAGTCGTCGTGGTCGCCGGATTTCGCGTGGTGGTCGCGGTGCACGCCCGGCGCCATCTTCCGCTGCGACGGCCGCCGCGAGTTCCGCTTCGGCGAGCGCATCTTCGACGACTTGCGCGAGCCGTCGGTGCCCTGCTTGCCGACCCGGTTCCCGTCCTTCTCCTGGAAGGACGCGCGCGCCTTGTAGTCGAGGGACCCCTCGGCGCGCAGGTCCGCGAGGCTCTTGCCGACGAGCTTCTGCGCGTAGGCCGACTCGAGGGACGAGTGGGAGCCCGTCGCGAAGGACGGCTCGTTGGACGACATGACCCGCAGGTCCCACTCGTCGTTCTTGTGGCCGCCCCAGTGGTCGCCGCTGTTCTTCTGGAGCCAGCGGTCGCCTTCCACGTAGGACGCGGGGAACCAGCCCTCCTCGAACCAGGACCGGTCCTGGCGCTTGTTCCAGACGACGCGCTTGCCGTACCACCAGCCGTCGACGTTCTTCTTGAGCACCGTGATCTCGTCGTCGTAGACGAGGTTGAGCTCGTCGTGGTGCTCGTGCCTCCGCGCGTGGAGCACCTGGGCAGCAAAAGGGTGATTCAACGTCGCTTCAACGTGAGTGTTCCGCGCGCGCGCGTTCCGGAAAAAGCATCCACGCTTCGAGACCGTTCCAAGAGATGATCGCTCGTCCAAAAATCAGCCGAAACGAGTGGAAAACGGCCGAGATCGGAGCCTTTGAAGTTGGGAATTTCGCTCTCTTTTGCTGCCCTGTGGAGCACGCGCGCCATCTCGAGCACGGGCGCCTCCTCGACGTCGATGACGGGGTCCGGCGGCGGCATGGGCGGCAGGTCGAAGAGGAGCGCGTGGTCCACGGACCCGTTGGCGCACGCGCAGACGACCTCCAAGCCGAGGTCCGCCTGCGGCGCGTCGCCCATGTCGACCCTCACGCTCAGCGTGCCCGAGACGTCGACCTGCTTGCCGCCCATGGCCAGCAGGTGCTTCGTGATGACGGGGTCGCCGTCCTCGTTGATGAGCTCCGAACCCAACACTAAAATCTGGCCGCACGCGAGGTGCTTGCCGCGCGTCCGGTCGTGGTCGTAGACGACGAAGATGACGTCGCACGACTTGTAGATGGGGATCTTCAGCGCGAACTTGGACGTCTTCCGGTCCCAGGTCGGGCTGCGCGTGTCCTTGGCGTGGGCCGTGCGGCCGACCTCCGTGGGCCGGTGCTCGCCGGCCCTGATGACGCGGACGACGACGTAGGGGTCCAGGCCCTTCCGCGAGTCCATCTGCGCGAGGCCCGACGCGTCGAGCACGGTCACGTCCACGTCCACCGTCAGGTCGCCCGGGTCCTCGGCGACGGGCTCCGTGAAGGCCGTCGACGGCTTGAAGAAGGCGTGGGGGCGCAGGCAGAGGTCGTGGACGAGGCCCGACGCCGCGAACGCGACGAGCCACTCCAGAATAAACGGCTCCTTGACGCCGTCGGCGTCCATCACCGGCGCCCAGAAGTTCACCGTGTCCCGCGACGCCGTCACGACGACCTCGCGCCGATCGAAGAGCGTCGCGACGCAGACGCGGTGCACGCGGCCCTCCGTCTTCGCGAACGTTTGGACGATCCGTTTGTCCTCGGGCAGCGCGGCCCAGGCCTCAGCCACATCCGCGTCGACCTGGGGCACGCGCCAGACCTTGGCGTCGCCATACGACCCCGTCACGAAGGACGGCTGGCCGCCGAGGAGCGTCTCGTGGAACGCCAGACACATGACGGACGTCGCCTCGTCCAATCGGACCAGCTCCTCCTCGCTGGACAGGTGCCAGGCGCGGCAGGTCCGGTCCATGGACGTCGACAGGAGGATCTCGTGGTTGTGGTCCCCGCAGATGCACACGGCCGTCACGGTGGCGCCGTGGCCCTCGTAGGACCGGAGGCACCGGTCGTCGGACGCGCAGCTCCACAACTTGCACGTCTTGTCCACGGAGCCCGTCGCGACGACGCGCCGCCCGCCCTCCATGCGCAGGTCCCGCCGCTCGATGGACCGCATGGACATGCAGGTGACGCCGCCGACGTGCGCGCCGACGCCGCCGCCCATGCCGAGCACGTGCTCGCCCGTGCGGATGTTCCACTCGGACGCGCTCCGGTCCGTGGAGCACGTCGCGAGCTTGAGCTCGCTGCGGCCGTCGTTGTGGTCCACGTCGAGGTCGAAGTAGCAGGCGCTGATCTTCGCGTCGTGGCCCCGGTGGAGGAAGGCGACCTGGCCGCTGGCGCCGTCGATGATCTTGACGACGCCGTGCGTCGTGCCCGTCGCGATGAGCCGCCGGCCCTTGTAGTCCTGGACGGCGACGCAGGACACGCCCTGCTCGCTCGCCTCGCCCGTGGCCGGGTTCCGCAGCCACTTGACCATGGGGCTTAAGGGCTGCGAGGCTGCCCCATCGTGCGGCGCTGCGGGTGTTGCAGTTCTCGATGCAGGTCGAGGTGCCGTCGTTGAAGTGCTGCGAAAATCAGTTTGGCGGGCAGCCATGGTCCTCACCTGCGGCGCGAACGGGCAGCTCGTCTTCCGCAAGGCGAGCGACGCGGCGAAGCCGCGGGAGCTGTCGAGCCGCGAGCTGCGGCGCCTCGCGGAGAACGACGAGCAGAAGGCCCTGCGCCTCCTCGGCGAGCCGTCGAAGAGCGGCGCCTACGAGCGCCGCCCCAGCGCGACGCTCGCGCGGTCCAACGCGCTCACGTCGTCGTCGGCGCCCGTGTCGTCGGCCGTGCTCAAGGCGAAGCAGCAGAACGCCGAGTACCTGCGCCTCCGCGCGGAGCGCGACGAGACCGCGGCGCCGCGGCCGCCGCCGCCGCGGCGGTCCGCGTCGCGCGAGTCCGACGACGCGCGGCGGCCGCCGTCGAACCCGCGGTCCGACGACGGCCGGCGGTCCGCGGACGCGCCGCCGCGGCGCGGCGCGCGCGCGCCGCCGGACGAGCCCGCGGCGCCGCCGCGGCCGACGCCGTCCGCGGAGCCCGCGCGCGCGTCGCCCGCGCGCGCGGCCGCGGCCGCGGGCGGGCTCCTGGCCTCCATCGAGGCCGAGGTCGCCCAGGCCCGCACGTCCATGGCCTCGGCGGACGCCCGGGCCTCGGCGGAGGTCGCCCGGAGGACGCCGCGCGAGACGCCGCGCGAGACGCCGCGGTCGTCGCGCGAGGCGAGGCCCCCCCACGAGCCGGGCTTCGGCTACGTGAAGCCGCCGCCGCGGCGCCGGCCCGCGCCGGCCAAGGCGGCGACCTTCGGCTACGAGTCGCTCCTCAGCGACGTGTCGCGCGCGTACTGCGGCTACGACGACTCCTACTTCGACAAGGCCCCGGACCGGGACGCGACGCGGCGGGCCGCGGCGGACGCCGAGGCCGCGCGCGCCGCCGTGCGCGAGCGCGAGGCGACGTGGCGCGCCGAAACGTCCGCGCGCCGCGCCGCGGACGACGACGCGCGCGCGGCGGCCGCCGCGGCCGACCGGAGCCGCGCGGCCGCTCCGGCGCCGGGCGACGACGCCTGGCTCTCGGCGCCCGTGGCCCCGAGCGACGCGGAGCTCGACGCGCGCGTCGACGCGCTGCGGCTCCGCGTCGAGGGCGGGTCGTCCCCGGCCGAGGGCGTCGACATCCTGTCGCGGGCCGCGGCGATGGCGCGGCGGCCCGCGTCGCCGCCGCCCGCCTTCGGCGGCGACGCCGCGAACCCCCTCGCGCGGGCCATGGCCCTGGCGCGGCGGCCCGTGACGCCGCCGCTCGCCTTCGAGGGCCCGCGCGACGCCCTCGCGTCGTTCTCGGCCGTCGCGGACGCGCCGGTCCGCGGCGACGTCGCGCGCGCGCCGCCGCCGGCGATGCCCGCGCCCGCCGGCGACGACCCCCTCGCCGCGGCGCTCGCGCGGGCCATGGCCCTCTCGCAGCGGCCCGTGACGCCGCCGCTCGCCTTCGACTCCGCGGCGCCCGCGCCGCCCGCCGCGCCGCCGCCGCGGGCCGCCGCGACGGCCTACGCCGCGCCGGCCTACGCCGCGCCGGCGACCCACGCCGCGCCGGTGACCTACGCCGCGCCGGCGCCGCCGGCGCCGTCGGGCGACGACGCGGCGAGCGTCCTGTCGCGCGCGTTCGCGCTCGCGCACGCGGACGTCGAGCCGCCGCTGACCTTCGCGCCCCTTTGAACTATCGCAGTAACGGCAACGACACTAAGCCGACGTCTATAGACCACAAATCCCGATGTTACGCGTCCGGGACGACGTCGACGCCGGCGGGCGGCTCGAGCGATCTCGGCGCGTCCTCCGGCGTGACGACGGAGACGCCGTCGAAGTCGACGGTCGAATTCGCGTCCTCGGCGTCGCCGCCCGGGATGATCGCCGGCGGCGAGTACTCGGTCCACTGGGGCTTGCGCGGCCCCGGCAGGAGCACGAGCGCCGTCGCGACGGGCGACACGGGGTCGTCGTAGGCGAGGCACCGCGCGGCGTCCAAGTAGTCGACGAACAGGGAGCCGTCGAGGAACATGCGGACGTAGGCCCACCAGACCGCGACGACGACGAGGGTCGCGTTCGCGAAGAGCAGCCAGGCCAGCGGCGCCAGCAGAAACCGCGCCGACGGGCACAGGAGGGTCAGCCGCCCCACGGCGTTGGCGAAGATCACCGTCGGGAACGTGAAGCTCGCCCAGCCCGGCAGGAGGGGCTCGTCGACGAAGAAGCGCTTGTACCTCGAAAAGACCGGCGCGGCCGTCGCGCAGGCCAGCGCCGCCAGGACGACCGTCAGCGCCGCCGGGACCACGTCCAGATCCGAAAAGGTCGCGCCCGGCCGCCGCGCGCGGAGGTGCGTGAGCCACGCGGAGCAGCAGAGCGACGACGGGGCCATGTAGATCGCGAACGTCGGGTACGCCGCGCGCGGCAGGCGCTCCCGCGTCCGCAGGCGATAGGTCACGAGCGGCAGCTCCCAGACGAGGTTCGCGATGCCGAGCCAGAGGCTGAACGCGACGAGCGATTCCGGCACGCGCATCGTCGTCGCGACGGCCGCGTAGACGGCGACGCCGACGAAGACGACGAACCACGACGGCGTCGCGTAGGCCAGCGTCCTCGGGTCGCCGCGCCGCCGCCAGGCGACGGCGCTCAGCCGGAGCATCAACACGACGTGGACGCCGCAGCCGCACACCCAGACCCAGCGCGCCAGGGTCTCGAGGCCGTGCGCGTGCACGCAGCGCGAGAGCGGCGCGAACGCCATCGCGCCGCTCGACACGAGCGCGCCGCTCGGGTGCTCCAGGGCGTCGAGCTCGACGCGCAGGAATTTCGGGTGGAGGAAGCCCTTGGACGCGAAGGCCATCAGCGGCGCGAGGCCCGCGACGGAGCAGATCGTCTGCGCCGCCAGCGCGCCGCGCGCCCAGGGCCGCGGCGCGAGCAGGCGCAGGAACATGGCCCAGAGCGCGCCGAGCCCCGCCGTGCCGAGCGCGAGGGAGCAAAAGGCCCCCTGGCAGTGCTTCACGGTGCGCGGCGGCCTCGGCAGCCCGTCGACCTTGAGGAAGGTCCGGCAGCAGGCGCGGCGCGTCGGGGCAGCCCTCTCCTCATCGCTCGCTGCCTCCACCGCCGTGGCGCTGGCGCCCTTGCACATCGAGGCGTGTGCGCGTCGAGGGCTCGTGCTGGATCACGCCATGGCGGCCAATGACGGACCGGCCCAACCGATGATCGGGACGCCTGCGATCTCGACGAATTCTTCGATTTGCGGCACTATGCTTCAACGTTACCTTCATATAAAATTCAGTCCTCGAGGCCGAGCCTGACGAGGATCTGGTGCATGACGTGCGGGTAGGCGAGGTGGCCCGCGACGAGGTCCGAGAGGTCGACGTTCTCGACGATGGGGTCGTCGTCGCCGCGCGTCGCGCGCTCCGGGCTCCGCACGGGCCGCTCGCCCGCGACGCCCGCGATGGACCAGGCCTTGGCGCGGTAGACGAGCTTGAGCATGAAGTCGTGGCGCGAGAAGCCGTTGATGAGGCGCCCGGCGACGGCGGCCCGCGCCTTGCGCCACCGCGCGGGCGTCGCGGACACGGGCGCTCCCAGCAGCACCGCGTTCTCGACGCGGCTCGCGGCGCGGTCGCGCACGGCCAACGGCCGGCTTGCGTCGTCGGCGATCTCCGCCAGCGCCTCGAGGCAGTGGAGCACGAGGCGCGCGCCCGCGCCGTAGCCCACGAGCGTCGCGGGGCCGTCGTCGCCCGGGCCCATGAGCAGATCCGCGAGGCGGCGCCCCGCGGCCTCGCTCCGCGCGATGGCGACGGCCCAGGGGTCGTCGAGCTTCGCGAAGCGCTCGAGCAAAGCCAGCGGCAGCGTCGCGGCGCCGAGCGCGGACCGCCGGAGCATCTCGTCGACGACGCCGCGCGTCACCTGTGTGGAATTCAAACCTTCAACCCGACTTCAATGTGCGCATATGCGACAAGTTCGACGCAACCTCTTCGGCCGTGCTTCGAGAACTCGACGAGAGCAATCGATCCGTCCAAAAATCAGCCGAATCGACTTCGATGTGACCGAGCTAGAGAATTCTGAAGTTTGGTCAGGACCACCCAAACCAGTGGTTGAATTCCACACAGCGCGCCACGCGCTCCTTCGCCTCGACCCAGAGGCTCGCGTCGGCCATCTGGTCGTGGAGCCGCCGCAGGGCCGCGCGCTCCCAGAGCACGACGCGCTCGTAGGACGTGTGGGGGAACGTCTCGGCCCACCAGTCGCAGGCCTCGAGGCGCAGCGGCGCCGCGCGCGCGCGCGCGTCGTCGCCGGGCGGCGGCGGCTCCGCGTCGGCCTCGAAGATCGTCGCGCCCTCGGCCAGGGGCTCGTTGAGGCCCGACAGGTTCCCGATGAGCGGCGGCGCGGCGACCCTCTTGGGTTTTTCGGGCAGCGCGTCGGGCCGCATCTCGTCCCACGAGTCGGACAGCTCCCGCGCGGCCTCGTCGCCGCGCAGGGGCGCCACGGCGCGGACGCACCCGCCGGAGCCGAAGGCGCCGCGCGCGTCGTGGCCGTCGGCGACCCAGCCCGGCACGAGGAAGAACCGCGGCACGCCGCGCGGCTCCGACGCCGCGGACCGCTCGAGCGACACGTCCAGGAGCGTCTCGCCGGCCGCGGCGCCGTCGGAGCCGTCGAGCGACACGAGGTCCGCCGCGCCGGCGTAGTCCAGCTCGTCCTCGTCGTCCTCGTCGTCGTCCGGCGCCGCGACGGCGAGCACCCTCGGCTCCGGCCGCCCGCCCAGGGGCATGAGCTCCCAGTCCGCGTGGCTCACGAAGCGCCGCCGCGCCTTCAACCCGCTCATGCCCGCGCCCAACGCGCCGAAGACGCCCGTGATGCAGCCCGCGACGGCCGCGGCCGCGCCCTCGGTCGCGGCCGTCGTCGCGCCGAGCGCCGTCGCGCCGCCGAGCAGCGACGCCGCGAGCGACGGCGCCGCGACGACGCCGCTCAGGGCCAGGAGCGCGCCGCCGCCCACGGCCGTGAGCGACACCTGGGCGGCGACGGACAGCTTGACGGCCTTCTTCCGCCGCGGCGCGCCGGGCTCCGCGACGTCGCCGGCGACGCGCGCGCCCCTCGCCGCCTCGGCCTCCGCGGGCACGACGCGCCGGCTCCAGGACACGCCGCAGGCGCCCGCGAGCTCCTTGAGCACGGCGCGGCCCCGCGCGTCGTAGCGGCGCGCGGCGATCTCCGCCGCCGCGACGGCGGCGACGCACCGCGCGCCGCGGTCCTCGCCGAGCGCGGCGCCGCGGCTCGCGATCTCGCGCTCGGGCGTCCGCAGCACGACGAACTCGTCCTCCTCGCGCTCGTCGTCGGCGTGCTCCGCCGTCGCGACGCGCGCCGTCGCGGCCGTCGCCGTCGCGCCGACGGCCGCCGCCGCGCGGCGGACGAAGCCCGCGACCCAGTCGCCGTGGCTCACGCGGTGGGAGATCTCGCAGCGCGCGCCGTAGGCCGCGACGCCGCAGGCGACGAGCTCCAGGAACTCGTGGGCCGTCGCCGGGTCGGGGTGGGGCGCCGGCGCCGGCTCGTCGGCCTCGAGGAAGGGCAGGGCGCCGAGGCTCGCCGTCGACGCCGTCGGCGTCGTCTCCGGCGATGGTTCCTGCTGCGTCATCTCCGTCTCCGGCGCGTCGTCGTCGGCCCCGCCGGGCCCCGGGGCCTCCATTTAAAGAGCTTCTTCCAGGCTCATGCTGCGCCGATGCGGGTCGAACATTCGTGAGATGGGTCGATGCTGCCACAAAAAGTCTGGCGAGCCTCTTTGTTGAGCAATTGAGTTGAGCTCTCGTCAGGAGCATGGCACGCGCCGTTCGCGGCGCCGCCCTAACGCTGGCGCTCCTCGGCGCATCGGCCCTTTCGCACAACCCCGTGCGCCGCCCGCCGTCGGCGCCGAGAGCCGCGACGACCGCGGTAAGCGCCGCGACGACGGACGTGGAGCTCGGCACGTGGATGCTGCTCGTGCCCGAGCTCAACGCCATGCCCGGCCGCTTCGACTTCGACCAGACGGAGTTCATGTCGGCGGAGGAACTTTTGGAGCGCGTCGACGGCCTCGCGGAGGCCGCCGTGCTGTCGACCTGCGACCGCTACGTCGTCGTCGCCGCCGCGACGCGCGACGTCGACGGCGTCCTCGCGGCCATCGAGGCGCGCGTGACGATGGAGATCGCCGTGCGCGCGGGGCGCACGGGCCGCCAGCTCCTGCTCGCCGCGGGGGCCGACGGCGCCGCGCCCTACGCGCCGCGCGCGCCGCTGCCGGCCGTCGAGGAACTGCCCGGCGGCGCCGTCGACGCGCTCGCGGCGGCCTTCGCGGGCCTCCGGGACGAGCGGCGCGGCGGCGGCGACCTCGTCGCGGACCTGCTCGGCGAGGAGCGCGCGGGCAAGCGCGAGCAGGTCCGCGCGCCCGCGGCGGCGCCCGCGCCGACGCGGCGCGACGCGACCGACGAGCTCACGGCCGCGCAGCGCGAGAAGCTCGCGATCCGCGCCGCGAAGCGCGAGGCGCGCGAGCGGGCGCGCCTCGAGGCCAAGGCGGCGACGTTCCTGCCGCTCGCGAAGACGACGACGCGCGAGGCCACGGAGAAGTTCATGCTGCGGCTCGGCGCGGGCCTCGAGTCGACGATCGTCGGCGACCTGACGATCGGCCGCCAGCTCTGGGACCTGCGCGAGGCGTGCCTCGCGACGGGCGCCATCGCGACGAACGGCCCCCTCTGCGCGCTCGTCGACGCGGCGCGCGCCGCGGGCCGGCGGACGCGCGACGAGCGGCTCGGCGACCTGAGCATCGCGCGGTTCCCGTCGCGCGAGGACCGCATGACCGACGACGAGAAGCGCGCCGTGCTCGACCACGCGCGCATGGTCGTCGCGGACGAGCACGCGAGCCTCAAGGCCGAGCGGAAGGTCCGGCGCGCGGCCGGCGCGATCTCGGAGCTGCGCCGCCGCAGCGACGAGCGCGTGCGGCGCGCCGCGGACGCCGGCGCCGACAACCGCCGCGCGCGCGCCGCGGCGAACGCCGTCCTCCACGCGCCCACGATCGCCCTCCGCGGCGACCCGCCCGACGCGGCCGCCGTCGCCGACGCCGCGCTCGCCGCCGTCGACGCGGCGCTCGCGCGCGTCCTCGCCGGCGACGCCGTCGTGACGACGCGCACGCGCCGGACGGAGGTCGTGGGGCGGTAACACCTTGACCGATGTTCAACACGGGTTCAACAATCCAGAAGGTGCAGTTTCTACCCGAGTTTCCTCGAGGGCGCCGACGCGAGCCCGCCGCCGCCTCGTCGCGTCGCGCCCCCAGCTCGTCGTCGCAGCGCGCCCAAGCTCGTCGTCGCATCGCGTCGTCGTCGCGCGCCTCGCTGAACGCTTGTCACAGCGACCATGGGCGCCGCGACGTCCACGGACAGCGGCGGCGCGAAGCTCAAGCCCGACGACAACTCGACGCCGCTCCTGTCGTCGAAGAGCGACGGCGCGCCGAAGGAGTGGAAGGCGGGCCTCTGCTCCTGCATGGAGTACCCCGGCGTCAACGTCTGCGCCTTCTACGCGCCCTGCTTCCGCTTCGCGCAGACCGCCGTGCGCGCTCGCATGAAACCGAACTGGGGCTTCGTCTTCTGGTTCGCGCTCTACTTGTTCGGGTTCCTGCTCTTCTTCTGCCCGCTGCTCTGGCCCTGGTGCAGCGCCGCCTGGCCCCTGAAGCTGTCGTCGACGGCCTACGAGACGCAGATCTGGTTCCCCTGGTGCGCGATCTGGTACCTGTCGCTGCCGACGATCGTCGCCGTCGGCGCGTGGAAGCGCTACGAGATCCGGCGCAAGTACAACATCAAGGCCTACGGCGGCGAGGACTGCGGCGCCGCCGAGGACTGCTGCCTCCACTTCTGGTGCGAGCCCTGCGCGCTCGCGCAAGAGGCCGTCGAGGTCGACCTCCAGGAGCTCGGCGTCGCCGTCGCGAGCGCGTCCATGGGCGAGCGGGACTAAAAATCACACTGTTAGAGACAACCCGCCGGGTCGGCGGCGGCGCGGGCGCGTGCCGCGCCGCCGCGTCATGTGGGGCGGACGTCGCGAAGCTCGGGGCGGCGCGCGGCCTAGTGTCAGCCGCCGCCGTGCGCGTGGCCGTGGGAGCACTGCTTCGCGGCCTTGGCCTTGAGGCTCGCCTCCTCGACGTCGTCCTTGCCGTAGTAGAAGAGGATGAAGCGCGCGCAGGGCAGCGCGAGCGCGAGCGCCGCGAGCGCGCGCTCGAGGCCCGCGGCCGCGGACGCGTCGCCGACGACGCTGCGGCCGCAGAGCGGGTCCCGCTTCGTGCCCCGCGCCTCGCGGACGGCGTAGGCGCCGTAGACGAGCCCCGCCAAAGGGAAGAGGAGCGCGGGGCAGCGCATGCGGCGGAGGCCGAGCCGGGCGACGACGACGTCGCCGAGCGTCGCCTTGCGGTCCACGCGGTAATTCATGGCGTGTTTGTAGAGGAGGAACCGTCGGTAGAGCACCTCCGTGAGGCGCAGGGACCAGAAGGCGACCCAGGCTCGAAAGGCGAGCGCTCGCCAGCACGCGCGGCGAAAGTGCGCGGGCCCGTTCGGCGGGTACGCGAGCGGCGCCGCGGCCCAGAACGCGGCGCAGCAGAGGCCGCCGTAGGCGACGACATGGACGCCGCACGCGAAGGGCTCGCGCGCCGCCCAGGCGACGAGCTCCGGCAGCAGGGACACGACCGGCGGCGAGTCGGCGAGAAGGTCCGGATCGGGCAGCGACGTCTCGATGGGCGCCCAGGGACGCTCCGTCTCCGTCGGCGCGCCGGCCATCAGCCACTTCTTCACGTTTTCGACGTCGGCGGCGTCCCTGGTCGTGCTCATCGTTGGGCTGCGGCGCCTCGACAAACCGGGCTTCGCAGGCGGCACCGCCGCAGGGAACCAGGGTACGCGATACCCTAGGAGGGGAATAGCAGCCACTGCGGCGGCGATCCGTTGAGCTTTGGTTTACTATCGGCTCGCTGTATGTGTTTGGTTCCGCTCATCGGCTCGCTGTATGTATTTGGTTCCGCTGATTTCGGGCCGAGAAGCGCCGAGACGGCATGGACGCATTAAATTTAGTCGAGCGCGCCTACCACCGCGCGCGCCCCCCCGCGTGCAAGATCGCTGGGACTGCGCATAGCGCACACATCGGGGCTGCCATCCGCGAAGGAGCGGCAGCGTTTGGATTGCGACTCGCTGAGAACGCAAGCGGCTTCGGGCGACCGATTTGACGGACGCGATGCCCCTCCCCCGGCCCGTGAGCGGCCCGGGCAGCCCCGCGCAGCAGCAGGGATCGTCCGCTGTCGACCCGAGAGCGCCCTGCCACAAGGGTTGGCCCCGCGGACCCGAGGAAGTCGATCTGACATGTTCGCGCTGAAACCGCGTCGCGCGCGCCCGCACGCCCGCGCGCGCGGTGTCGCACGTCGTCCGAGCCAAGTCAGCAACTGAGCAGCCCGAGGGTATCAGACATGTACCCCGAGCCTCCGAGCCAGCCAGCACGCTGCCCAGAGCCCAAAATGGGCTGCCTTTCGGCTCGCAGAGCATGCCGAAATGCTCGAACTTCGCGCAGCGATTCCGGACGACGGTCAGGGTGTCCATGGTCACGGAGCACGTTTCCGAGCACACCAGAGGCACGTCTGCCGCGATCCGTAGCCCGTGACCATGGACAGCCGGCCGCGCGCGCGCCGGAAAATGCCAAAGAGAGGCTCTCCCTGCTTCTCCCCTCATCGATACCCTCTCTTCCTGTTGATGCCGATGATGAGGATGATGAGGCTTGCGGCAAATCCAAGCCGATGGACTTGCTCTGATGCTCCACACTGCAGCTCGCAGACCCGGCCGGCGGCGCGCCGGACGCTTTGAGCGCAACAACCTACCTGGTGCTGCTCAGCGTCCTTGCGGCCGTGGAGCTACGATGCATGCCCTCCTCGTCGCGTCGGTGCTCACCACGACCGCCTTCCGAGCGCCGCATCCCATCCGCCGCCGCACGCGCCGCCGCTCCGTGGGCACGGCCCTCGACGACGTGACGACCGAAGCGACCAAGGTCTTCGTCCCCTACGAGGGCGCGGTCCCGGCCTACGTGCGCGGCACGTACTACCGCAACGGCCCCGGCGCTTGGACGACGAAGGCGCAGAACCTGACGCACCTCTTCGACGGCTTCGCGCTGCTCTGCAGCTTCGCGTTCCGCGACGGCGGCGTCGAGCTCACGTCCAAGTTCCTCGCCAGCGAGGCGCGCGCGTTCGCCGTCGAACACGACAAACTGCTCTTCAACGAATTCGGCACGGCCGCGGGCGCGACCCCCGCCGACCGCGTCGCGTCGCTCGTCCGGTCGTCGCTCCGCGGCGGCACGACGGACAACGCCGTCGTCAACGTCCTCCCGCGACCGGACGGGACGCTCCTCGCGATCTCGGAGCCCACGAGCGCGACGTTCCGCGTCGACGGAGACACGCTCGCGACGCTCGGCCGCGACCGCTACGACGGCGGCGATTCTGTCGGTTTATTGCACACGGCGCACCCGCTGCCGCGGCTGGGGAAGCTCGTGAACGTGGCGACGTCGCTCGCGCCGCCGCGCTACGAGGTCTACGTCGCCGACGACGGCCTGCGAAACCCGAGGCGCGTCGCGTCGCTGCCGAGCGCGCGCGCCTTCGACGTGTCGTGGCACCACGCCTTCGCGGCGACGGCGACGAAGGCCGTCGTCGTCGAGACGCCGGCCGTCTACAACGTCGGCGCGCTGATGGGCGCGGTCGGCGCGGACCACGTCGCCTTCGACTGGAAGCCCGAGGGCGGCACCTGGGTCACCGTCGTCGACATCGCGAGCGGCGCCGTGGTCGCGCGGCGCCGCTGCGAGCGCAACTTCTTCTTCTTCCACTGCGCGAACGCTTTTGAGGAGGACGGCAGCGTGCGCGTGGATCTCTGCGTCTACGACGACGCGAGGATCGTCGACGGCCTGTCCCTCGCGGCCATGCGGCGGGACCCGGCCGTCGGCGGCGTCGAGGTCGGCCGCCTCGCGCGCCTCGACGTCGCGCTCGACGGCGACGCGCCGGCGACGCTCGAGTACCTGGACGACGCGGCGGCGACGGGGGATTTCAGCGAGTTCCCCGTCGTCAACCCGGCCGTCGCGGGCGCGCGGCACCGCTACGTCTACGCCGTCGGCGCCGCGCGGCCGACGAACGTCGCGAACGTGCTGACGAAGACGGACTGCGACGCCCGGACGACGAACACGCTCGCGTGGCCCGGCGTCGCCGTCGTCGGCGAGCCCCTCTTCGTGCCCGACCCGGCGGGCGCGCGCGAGGACGACGGCGCGCTGCTCGTCGTGCTGCACGACGTGTCCGGAGACGCGCACGTCGCCGTCGTCGACGCGCGGACCTTCGCCGAGGTCGCGCGCGCGACGATGCCGCGCGGCGCCGTGCCCTACGGCTTCCACGGCGCGTGGCGCGCGGCGTAAGATTCCGCGGCGGCACGTCGAGTCTATCATGCGGCCGAGCGGCGCCTAGCGTAACTCTTTCGCGAGGTCTTCCGCGTGCGTCTGCTCGAGCAGGGTCGAGAGGAGCGCGGGCAGGTGGAGGAGGAGCGACGGCGGCGGTTGCTCGGGGGAGGAGCGCAGCAGGAGCCGCCGCGCCTGGAGCCAGAACTTGAGCCGCGCGAGCCGCGCACCGTGCGTTCCGTCGACGCGGATGCCGCGCGCGCCGCAGACCTCGAGGAGCTCGCGGTTCGAGAGGCAGACGTCGCCGTCGGGCGTGCTCAAGTCCGCGTCGAGCGCGTCGTCCTCGGCCTTGGCGGCGGCCGCGGCCGCGGCGAGCACCGCGCGGATCTTCCGGTTTCGGGTGAACCTGAGGCCGAAGCGGCCCTTGGGCCGCGGCCGCGCGCAGCGCGCGAGGCGGATGAGGTGGCGCCGGCTCAGGTCCTCGAGCGCGAGGCCGCCGCCGTCGCAGAACGCGTCCGCGACGGAGCCCAGCGAGCCGAGGTCCGGCGCGGCGCCGCCGCCCTCGGCCGCCGCCGCGGGCTCGGCGACGACGTCCCCCGGGAGCGGCGCCGCCGTCGGCGCGCGCCCCTGGCTCGTCTTCCGCGTGAGCTCCTCGAGGAGCTTCGCGTGCCGCCGCCGCGCGCCCTCGCCGTCCTTCCGCGCGAAGGCGTAGCACTGGCCGTCGGTCCAGAACTGGGGGGTGAGGAGCGTCCGCGGCATCGTCGCCGCGACGCCGATCAACACGAGCCCGAAGGGCGGCGGCAGCGGGTTCGCGAGGAGCGGCAGCATGCGCAGCGCATGCTTCGGCGCGTTGGCCTGCACCTTGTGCTCGCGCCAGGTGAGCCGGTGGAGCGGCTGGTGGCGCTGGCGGAGCGCGCGCCACAGCTTGACGTCGGCCCAGAGCTGCTTCGCGCCCTTGAAATACGCTTTAATCGCGTCGCGGCGCGTCTCCGTGCTCACGTCCGGGAACGGGATGTCCGACGGTGCCATGAGCTCCATGTCCGGCGCGGGCCGCAGGCCGGTCAGCGTCGGCGCGGCGCTCCCGTTGAGGGAGCTGTTGCTTATTGGGGTTGTGACGGCGGCGGAACCACCGCGCAGCTGCAACGACGTCCGCGCCGACGCCCACGACATGAACGTCACGGCTAACAACGCGCGCTTGCACCATCTCTGAGCCATGCCCGTTTCGGCCACTTGTTTGGGCTCGCGGACAGAGCGCCGGGGCTCCTCGAGCGCCGCCGGCGGCCTCCGACGGTGACGCGTACGCGCGCCCGGCGTCGAGTCCTCGGCGTCGAGTCCTCGTCGTCGCAGTCGTTCAAAGAGCTCCCTCCAGGGGGATTAACACGCGCGGACGACGTAGGTCCCGCCCGCCTCCGTCGCGAGGTGAAAGCAGGCGTCGCAGGCGGCGTCGTCCGCGCGGGGCAGCGGCCCCGACGCGTCGCAGAGCGCGGCCGCGGCGAACGCGTCCGCCGGGATGCGCAGGTCGCCGCCGCGCTCCGCGCGGACGGCGAGGCGCGCGAGCGGCGCGCGCGCCTCCCTCGAGGCGCTCAGCAGGAACGCGCCGTCGACGCGCAGCCGCTCGAAGGCCGCGGGCGCGTCGTCCGGCCAGCCGGCGAAGAGCCGGAGCACGCCGCCGTCGACGACGCGCGCGAGCGCGAAGCCCACGGCCGCGAGCGCGCCGTTCTGCTCCAATCCTCCGCCGCCGAGGTCGGGCCAGCCGTTGGGCGTCGCGCGCCGCGCGTACGCCGCCGACAAGTTGGCCCACAGCGCGCCGGCGTCGCGCCCGTCGACGACGAGCGCGGACGCGGGCCAGTTCAGGACGAAGCCGTTGCCCGGCGCGAAGTCCGTGACGTCGTTGACGAGCGCCACCGTGTTCCGCGCGACGCTCAGGAGCTCGCGGTCGACGCGCGCCGACGCCGCGTCGACGAGGCGGCCCGGCCAGATCGCCGCGAGGTGCGTGATCGCGTAGGCCGCGTTGGAGTCGGGCGCTGGCTGCGCGGGCCCCGCGTTGACCGCCTCGGCGAAGACGCGGCCGCGCGACGCGTTCGCGAGCGGGAAGGGCGCGAGCGCCGCGAGGCTCCTCGACCACCGCTCGACGTCGTCGCCGAAGTCGATGAGCCGCTGGTAGACCATGCGCGCGTACGCGAGGTCCTGATGGTTGTTGTGCTGCGCGACTTTAGGGTCCGAGTTGCACGTCTCCTGGGCGCACGTAAAGGGGAGGTCTCCGTCGACGGCGTAGCTCTCGTAGAATTCGGCGACGCCCCGCAGGTAGGGCACGAGCTGTTCCTCCAGGAACGCCTCGTCGCGCGTGCCGTCGTAGTAGGACAGCATCGGCGTCGCGACCAGCCCGGCCACGAACCGCGTGCCGTCGTCGAAGCAGCACTCCATGCCCCGGAAGGCGCCCGTGCAGCTGACAAAGGCAAAACCGCCAAAGCCGCCGAAGTCGCTCGCGCGCGCTGCAGCCGAAATCGTAATCCCAATCGGGCGTCGGCCCACAGGACATGCCCGAGACCTCCGCGCCGGCGACGTCGGGCCAGCCTCCCAGCGACCAGTCCTCGAGCGCCGCGCGGCGCCGCGCGAGCTCCACGAGCCGCGACTCCTTCAGGATGAAGTCGTTGTACTGGGCGGCGAGCTCCGGCGCGTTCAGCATCGTCGTCGCCCAGTAGTTGGCCTCGAAATTGTAGTCGAGCGTCACGTCGTCGCTCCACCCCGGGAAGTCCGTGGTACTGTACGGGCCCCAGAGCGCCGGCGGCGTCTTTCCGACGCGCATGGCGCCGCGCTGCAGGTACAGAGACGCGTAGAAGTAGCGCTCGAGGTCCGGGTGCGCGTCGAGCGAGAGCGACGTGACCTGGGTCCAGTAGTCCTCCCAGAACGCCGCGGTCGCCGACGCGTTCTCGGTCTCGACCGCCGCCGCCGCGACGGCCGCCGCGAGCGGGTCCTCCGCGTCGCGCTCCGAGAGCACGGCGACGCGCAGCGCCAACCGTTCGCCGCACGAAACGTCGTAGAGGAAGGAGCGCGACCGCCCGTCGGGCGCCGGCGCCGACTTCCGAGCGTCGAGGGCAACGCCCTCGCGGAGCAGCCGCGCCGCCACGGCGACGCCGTTGGACTCGAGGCGCGGCGCGAGCGCGAGGCAGCGGCCCGAGTCCGCGTCCTCGAGGAAGCCGTCGTCGTTCAAGCTCCACCGCGTCGCGGCGTCGCAGGCGCCGACGGCGACGACGTACTTGCTCGACTGGCAGGCGCCCGTCGCGTTCGCGTCCGTGTAGTACGAGTGCGGCGGGCACGCGGCGTCGACGCCCGTGTCCTTCGCCGCGAGGCACGACGTCCCTTCGGGCGATTCGACGCGGCCGTCGGCGCGGAGGCGCCAGCGCGTCGTGTTGTCGCAGGGCGCGGCGACGGGCGACCCGTGCCGCAGGGCGACGCACTGGCCCGCGGCGCCTCGTAAGAAGCCGGACGCGTCGACGGCGAACGCGCGCTCCGAATTGAAGACGATCTGGCTCGTGGTGCAGGGGACCATGAGCGGCGCCCGCCAGCCGTCGTCCTTGACCGAGGCCTTTTCGAGCGCCGGCGTCGATGCGTTGAGCACCAGCGGCATCGCGAAGAGGTTGTCGCTGCCGATCGTCAGATTAAGCTCCGCCGCGGCTCCCGCGCACGTCGCGACGACGTCGGCGACGAGGACGTTCTCGAGGAGCACGCGCGCGTTCGACATCTCGATGGACACGTCGGCGTTGGAGACGCGCGCGGCGAGCGTCGCGTTGGAGATGGTCTGGGACGCGGTAAAGGCCGGCAGCGTCTCGCCCGCGACGCCGAGGAGCACGAAGCCCGGCGAAAAGTGCATGAAGCTCGCGTGGAAGGTTAACGCGTCGGGCCAGCCCCAGTAGTCGTTCTTGCCGAAATAGAGGCCCAGCGCCTCGTCGCCGCCGGGCGCGCCGCCGGGCGGGCCGAGGGCCGTGCCGGGGCTGCCGCCGATGACGACTCCCAGGTCGCCGTTGCCAACGATTGGTCCGTCGGGCACGACGCGGCATGGCGCGCACTTTGGCGTGGCGTTCCATTGAAACGCGTCGTCGACGCGCGACGGTGGAGTTGCGGCTGCCACTGCGACGAGGACGAATCGGAGAGCCATGCTGTGTGCAAGGTATTCAAGGGCTGCTTCATCATTGGAGGACGCGGGGGGTTCGCGTCCGGGCGTCCGGGGTGTCCGGCCGGCGTCCGGGCGCGTCCTGGGCGCGTCCTGGGCGCGTCCGGGCGTCCGGCGGGCGTCCTGGGGGCGTCCAGCCTGGACGCATGCGGAGTCCTCAGACAGGTCCCGAGAGCTTCGTGGGTGCTCCGGAGCTGGTCGACAGGCCGCGTCTCGCCAGACGCGGTGCAGAAAAGTTTATGTCCGCGGGTGGATATGGGGCGCCGGGGAAGTGCCCCCTCCCGGGGGAAGTGCGGGAAAGAGTGCTCGAGTTGGGAGGCGTCCGGCAGAGTTCGGCCGCGGGCGGGGCGGTCAGCCGCGGCGAAACGCGCCGCGCTCCTTCGCGACGGCGGCGCCTCGCTTCTTCCTCGGCACTTCGGAGCACGCGCGAGTTGGCCGCGCGATGCGTTCTCATCGGCAGAGGGCCACGGCGACCGCGGTGCGAGTTCCACTGGACGCGAACTCATGCGCGGGAGCACGGGCGTGCGAGTCGGTGAGCGCGCAAGGCTCGCAGGTGCTTGCGTCGCCGTCAGTAGAGGCCGCCGAAGGACTGGCGCCACGCGCCCGCCCACGGGCCACCGAGGCTTCCTTGTGCCTAGGGTTTGTATCGACGTGGACTTCGGCGGCGCGCAGCGCATCCGTCGCTCGACGGCAGAGGCAGCACGCTTCTTTGGGCTGCCCGAGCCCGAGCACCTGCGTCGTGACAACCCGCTGTTCAGAGGGGCGATGGTGAAGCGGCGGGCGCGTTCTCTTGGTCTGCGACGGGCGCGCGCGGCGTCCATACGCCGGCGTTGGGCAGCCGCGCCAAGACTTGCACAATTATAACGTGCAGCTCGGACAGTCGATCCTCGGCAGAGTGGCGGTTGCTTCGACTGGCTGTGCTGCGACACGCTGCCGCGGCCGTCGCCGTGCCCCGCAGCGGACTGGTTGAACAGGCTACGCATTTCAGGAACGCGTAGCTACAACTCGGCCCGCAGAATCGGCGGCGCGCCCCATAGCGGCGCGCGCTCGCACGCCGACTCGCACCGCATCATCTGCTCGTTCCAAGGGCTGCCCCGTAGCTCCAGGTCCGTCGGCGTGCTGCCGGGGCGTGCCGGGGCTGACGCGAGGCCCGGCGAGAGAACAACCCTCAGACCAGACGCCACGACCCACGACCCGGCGAAAAGGTTCGCGCGCGCGAACCCCGTCTCAGGAACTCCGCGAGGACCTTGTGCCGGCCGGCCGCGACCGCAAATTCACCGCTCGCAGCGCAGCGACCACGCCCCCTACGCGCGACGCGCGGTCGAGGCTACCGCCGCCCCGTCCCCCACCGACCGCCACGCGTGCTCCATTACCCGCCGCGGGAGGTGGCTGCTGGCTCCACTACAGTAATGTCAATCTATAGCTAGTCTCCAAATCGCATCAGCGAGTACTCTGGGCGCCTCGGACTGCTGCTGGGCGCGTCCTGGGCGCGTCCGGGGCGCGTCCGGGCGTCCGGCGTGTCCGCCGGGCGTCCGGGCGCGTCCGGGGCGCGTCCGGGCGCGAACCCCCCGCGTCCTCCATTGACATTGGCCGCCGACACGGCCGATGAGGGGCAAGCGAGTCGTCTCCTGACCGCGGCTCGGCGGGGCATGGCCTCCGAACCGCGCGCGATCACATCGACGGAGGCCCTAAAGCTGCTGAATGCCGCCAGCATTGACAACCTGGCCCCGGAAGACGCGTCGGTGCTTCACGCCCTCGCAGTCTCTGTCGCCAGCCGAGACTCCGCCGCGGCGGAACAGCTCGATGCCATGACCGCACCGCTGGCGGCTCCGCTCGCCGTCCTTCCACCGGAGTGCGTCGTTCATGGCCTGGCGATGTTGCCCTTCACGGACCTGAACGCTGTCGCGAGCGTCTGCAAGTCGTGGCGCGTGCTGCGGGCGTCGTCGTCGTTTCTCGCGGCGCGAAAGGCCGTGGATGAGCGCGTGCTCGTGGTTGCGGGATGGCACGACCGTGAGGCACTAAATGTCCGCGGTACCTACGTGTTGAAGAAACGGAGCGGGCGAGACGGCCTTGAATTCAGTGAGGCGGGGTTAGGCGACACCAGCGGACGCGACTTCTGGCATGACGGGCTCATAGCAGATGCTCCTTTGAAAGCAGATGCACAGCTGGTGGTCTATCAGGGTAAGCTCCTCATAGTCTACAGCGCTTTGCACCCCAAAAACAAGTACTCCTGTTATATGTATGACGTCAAAATCCAACGCTGGGAACCTATGATCATGCCTTCGGAATTTGATGATTGCCATGATGGTCTCGATTCCATTTGTGTGATTGGTGCCGAAATTGCGACGATATGCGGAGGTCGGTGGCACCCTAAAGGTACAGTGTTGTTGAGGAGCTTCCGTCCGGGCCGCAACTCGTGGTTGCCGCTGCCGCAGCCCCCAACCAACATCCGTGGCACTCTTTTCCACTATCAAAACGTGCTTTATTTGTTTGGTGGGTCACCAATCGAACCATTTAACCCTATTCCCTCAGACGAGCTGCATGCCCTCGATCTCGCAGCAAATTCTTGGAAGGTGTGTGCCCGAATGCCCACGCCGCGCTCCGAGGTATGCGTCGTGGAGCTGGATGGATGTCTTTGGGTACTGGGAGGGATGATTAACTGCGTCAATGAAGAGTATGGCCCGCAGGTGGAATCATATGATCCCTCGACGGACCGCTGGACGGTCCAGCCGTCGTTGCCAATGGGTCGGCGAGAGTGCTTTGGCTTGGCAGCGACCGCCCAGCACGGCAAAATCGTCGTTATCGCCGGGAACAATTGGGTCCTCATCCGTGGCGGTTGGGTCCAGTTGCCCAGCGTGCCGAACATATTGCGACCGTGGCACGAAGAGGAAGACTCTCAAGGACTTCTCAATGGGGCTGCCCATTTCGCGAAGCTCGCATCCCTCCCCCTCTGGTAACACCGCCGCTTAGAGCACGACACGCCTAGACCCCGCCGCGGACGAAGAGCCCGATGAGGCGCCAGATGACGCGGACGATGAAGCGCCGCGGCGGCGGCGCGCCGCTCGCGGCGACGGACGTCGTGGCGACGTCGACGGAGGGCGTCTCGGAGAGGGTCTCGGAGAAGGACTCGGCGCGGGGCTTCGTCGTCGGCGACTCGTAGTAGTCGGCGATGAGGTTCGCGGTCGCGTCGCCCTGCTCGGGGGACAGGATCCGGCTGAACGTGCCGCGCGGCTCCGCGTCCGCGCACGGCGGCGAGCCGACGCCCCCCGCGACGTCGGGCCCGCCCGGCGGCGACGGCGGCGTGTCGACGCGCGGCGCCGGCGCGGCGGCGTCGTCGTCGGGCTCGTCCGCGGCCGCGAACATGCGCGTCGCCGCGGACGCCTGCCGCTTCGGCGTGCCCCGCGGCGACGCGACGCCGTCCGAGTCCGGCAGCACGAAGGGCTTCGCGGCGCTCGGCGTCGCGGGGGGCGCGTCGAGCGGCGGCGGCGGCGGCGTCGGCGTGTCCTCGGGGTCGAGGTCGTCCTCGAACGTGACGCTGTCGCCCTGCCCGAAGTCGACGATGCGGCTCCCCCGGCGGCTGCCCTTGGCCGTCTTCGGCGACTCGACGGGCCGCTTGATGGGGATCGTCGTGTTCTCGTCGAAGAGGGCGTTGACGGACATGCGCCGCGCCTTGGCCGGCGACTTGGTCGGCGCGCCCTTGACCTGGGCAGGACAAGAGTGCGAAATTCCCAACTTCAAGGGCTCCTAGCTCGGCCGGTTTCCACTCGTTTCGGCTGATTTTTGGACGAGCGATCATCTCTCGGAACGGTCTCGAAGCGTGGATGCTTTTTCCGGAACGCGCGCGCGCGGAACACTCATGTTGAAGCGACGTTGAATCACCCTTGTCCTGCCCTGCCCTTGACCTTGCCGACGATCTGCACGGAGCTCCGCCGCCGGCTCGGCGACTTCTCCGGGATGCCCTGGAGCGTGCCGACGATGATGACGCTCGGGCCCTTGGGCTTCGACGGCGTCCGCCGGTACTCGACGCCCGTGTCGCGCCGCGACCGCGTCGGCGTCGTCGGCGACGACGACGGCGGCGACGACGACGGCGGCGACGGCGGCGCGTCGTCCGCGGCGACGTCCTCCGCCTCGTCTTCCGCGACGCGCAGGTGCGGGTGCCTCGCGAAGGCCGAGAAGACGGCGAAGAGCGCCGCGCAGGCGTCGTACTTGCGGTCCTGCCGCGGCAAATAGTCGAGCGCGAGCTTGCCGTCGCCGTCCTTCGCGTCCGCGGCCTCCGGCGCGTACTCCAGGAGCGCGCGGATGAGCCGCGGCGCGCCGCGGGCGAGGCGCCAGACGCCGACGCGGTCGTCCTCGTCGGCGAAGTCCTCCTCCGCGGAGTCCGCGCTCTCGTCGTCGTCGCCGTCGCCGCCGTCGGCCCGCGGCGGCGGCACGTAGTGGTCCCGGTCGACGGTCACGGCGCGGCAGAGGAGGTGCAGCGGCGTCTTGCCGTCGGACTTGCGCGGCGTCGCCGCCGCCGGCGCGTGGTTCGCGAGCAGCGCGACGAGCATGCGCACCGTCGCGACGGGCGGAGTGATCGCGCAGACCTGGTGCAGCGCGAGCTCGCCCGTCTCCGGCAGGACGTGCGACGCGGCGTCGCCGTGGTGCTCGAGGAGGAGCTCGAGGCAGCGCGCGACCTTGTGGCTGAGGAGCTCCTCGCACAATCCGTAGCGCGCGTCGCCGCGCGGGAGCCACTCGAGCGGCGTCTTCGACGCCTTCCCCCGCTGGCGGACCGCGCGCGCGGCCGAGTCCGGCGCCGCGGAGACCAACACGTCGAGCAGGTGGGGCGCCGCGGGCGAGATGGACTTGCGGAAGGCGTGGGCCGCGAGGTGGAGCGGCGAGTCGCCCGCGGACGTCGCGCCGCCGACGGCGCCCGGCCCCGCGTCGAGGAGCGCGTCCAGCGCCGCCCACTTGATGTCGTACTTGCCGTCGCCCGTGGGCTCCTTGAGGATGGGCGCGTGCTTGTGGACGAAGTGGTGGAGGGGCGTCCAGCCGCTCTTGTTCCGCAGCTCCGCGGCTTCCGGGTACGCGTCGACGAGCGCGCCGAGGAACGCCAAATCCTGGGGGCAGTCGAGGGACAGGTGCTGCGCGGCGAGGTGGAGGGGCGTCGCCTCGGCGTCGTCGACCATGCGCGCGCCGGCGTTCCCGTTGGCGAAGAAGGGCCGCACGAAGTCGTCGTCGCGGCGGAGGTGCTGGCCGTGGCGGCTCGCGAGGAGGTGGAGCGCGCCGCGGCCGCCCTTGTCGAGCTTCCTCGTCGACGTCTTCGCCGCGTCGTCGGCGAGCACCTCGCGCAGGCAGATGCCCGCGCAGGCGGCGAACCTGGGGTCGTCCACGGGCAGGTTCTCCCAGGGCCGGAGCCCGCGCTCGCACGGCTCAAAGAGCGCGGCGACGGCCTCGGGCCCGCGCTTCCGCGCGGCGTTGACCAGGGCCTGCACCAGCGACGGCGCGTGGTCCGCGATCTTCTTCGCGTTGGCCCGGCACAACAAACTCACGGCCGTGTCGCCGTTCTGGCACGACGCGAGCGCTTTCGACTCCGGGTTCGCGGCCGACGCGCGGACGAGCGCGTCGAAGACGCTCCGCGCGGGCGCGGGCTTCTGCGACGCAACCAACAAATGGAGGGGCGTGAGCCCCGCGCGGTTCGGCGCGCCCGCCGCGTCGCCGTGGGCCTCGAGGAGCAGGCCGAGCTCCTCGGGCGCGTCCTTGAGGTCGCCCGCGAGGGGCTGGTGCGACACGTAGTTGTGGAGGGGCGTGTTGCCCGCGCGGTCCGTGAGCTTGGCGTCCTGGGGCCGCGCTGCTAAAACGCGCCGCACGGACTTGTGGTGGTGCGCACAGACGAGGTGGAGCACCGTGCCGCCGTCGCCGCGCCTGTGCCGAAACCAAATATTCAACCCGACTTCAATGTGAGCGTATTCGAACGGTTTGGACCAGACTCTTTCACTGTGCTTCGAGAACTCGACGAGAGCGATCGATCCGTCCAAAAATCAGCCGAATCGACTTTGATTTGACCGAGCTAGAGAATTCTCAAGTTTGGTGGGGACCCCCCAAACCAGTGGTTGGTTTCGGCACAGCGCCGCGCGTCTTCCGGGGCCTCTCGCCGTCGCCGTCGTCGCCGTCGTCGTCGTCGTCGTCGTCCGGGTCGAGGGCCTCGGGCGTGTCGATGAGCTCGCCGAGGAGCGCGTGGAAGCAGGCGTCGAAGCGGCCGTCGTGGCGCGGCAGGTAGTCCCACGCGCGCTTGCCGTGGCCGTCGGGCGCCGACGCGGCTTTCGGCGCGACCTTCGCTAACAGCGCCAGCACGTCGGGCACGGCGGGGCCGATGTCGCGCGCGCAGGACGCGCAGGCGAGGTGCGCCGCCGTCGACGCGGCGCCGTCGCCCGTGACCATTTTTGCCGATTCGGGCGCGACGCCCAGGAGCGCGCGGACCTTGAAGACGGCCGCCGCGTCGTCGTCGCAGAGCGACGCCGCGAGGTGGAGCGGCGTCTTGCCGCCCCGGTCCGCGCGCGCCGCGGCGCCCGGCGACGCCTCGAGCAGCGCCGCCACGAGCGCCGCGGCGACGGGGCCGTCGCCGCCGCCGTCGTAGTCGGCGACGCGCGGCGCGGGCGCCGCGCACGCGCGGTGCAGCGGCGTCCGCCCGTCGGCGTCGGCGTCGTCGTAGACGGCCGCGCCGCCCCCGAGCACGTCGGCGACGCGCAGCACGTCCTCCAGCGGCACCTCGGCGCCCTCGGCGCCCGCGAGCACGTGGAGCAGCGACCCGCCGGAGGAATCCCTAAAATTCCTCAAGACCTTCTCGAGGAAGCTCCGCCGCCGCAGCTCCTCCTCGGGCTCGAGGCACACCTCGTCGAGACCGCCGACGACGGCCCGGAAGATCGCGCCCGTCGCCGCGCCGTAGTTCGGGTCGTCGGACGGCAGGTGGTCCCAGGGCTTGCGGCCCTGCTTGCAGCTCCGGAGCGCCGCCGCGGGCGCGAACGACGCCAGCGTCCCCAGGGTCAGCGCGGCGCCCGCGGAGATCTTCCGCCGGTGCGCGTAGCACGCGAGGTGCAGCGGCGTGTCGTTGTCGACGATGGTCGTCCGCGCCGCGGCCTCCGGGCACGCGGCGAGCACGGCGTTCAGCCCCTCGAGGCTCGGGTCGATCTGGAACTGCGCGAACAAGTGGAGCGGCGTCCAGTCGAAGGCGTCGGCGTGCGCCGCGCCCGCGGGGAACGCCGCCAGCAGCTTTTCGAGCGCGCCCACGGACCGCCGCCCCGCGAAGCGCTGGCAGCGGCAGCAGAGGTGCACCGCGAGGCGCCCGTCCGCGTTCGGCCGCGCGGCCGCGTCCATCTTCTCCTCCTCGCAGGCCGCGTCGCGCGCCTCGCGCGGGATCGCGTCGAAGCCCTCGTCCGTCGGGGTCGCCGCGGGCGCGTCGTCCGCTTCCTTCGGCGGCGGCGCGGGCCCCTCCTCGGGGCCGCCGTCCGCCGCGTAGTCGCCCAGAAGCACGCCGACGAGCGCCTCGAACTCCGTCGGGCTCCGGTGGCAGGCGCAGAGGCAGTGCAGGGGCGTGTCGCCCTCCTGGTTCTGGTCCTTGAGGGCCTCCGGGTTGAGGCGCACGACGGCCGCGAGCTGGTCCGCGGCCACGTTGCGGACGCACTTCGTGCACACCAAATGCAGGAGCGTGTTGCCCTCCGCGTCCACGAAGTCGCGCACGTCCTCGCCGCCCAGGCCGCCGACGCTCGCGAGGACCTGGGCCACGTCGCCCGAGGCCACGGCCTCCTCGAGGGGCCGCTTCTTGTGGAACTTCTTCAGCGCGACCGCGTACGCGTCCTGGAGCCGCTGCATCTGGCGGCACGCCTCGTCCTCGTCGCCGATGTTCTTGTCCGGGTGGTAGGTCAGCAGCATGGCCTTGTACTCCTTGCGCACGTCGGCGAGGCTCTCGCAGGTCTCGAAGAATTTGGGGTCCCCGGGCCGGTCGCGCGGCCGCGACCCGTCGCCGACGAACGGCGCGGCGCGCCGCTCCTCGAGCGTCCCCAGGTGGCGCTCGACGTCGTCGCCGAAGTCGTCGTAGTCCCCGCCCAGGCCCCGGCAGTAGTGGTTCAGGGGCAGCCAGCCCCGGTGGTCCACCTCCTTGGCCGCCTCGGGGTGCACCTCGATGACCTGCGCGCGCGGGGCGGTCGCGGCGCGGCGCGCGCGACGCGACGCGAGACGGAAAACGCGGGGCGGCGCGCCCGCTTCAGGTGCTCGGGCGCGACGTTGTAGCTCGCGGAGAAGCGGTGGAGCGCCTTGCGCCCCTGGTCGTCGACGCGCGTCGCGTCGAGCGCGTGGCGCGACGCGAGGCCGAGCGTGCTGTGGTTGTCGGTCCCCTTGGCCATGGTCGCGCTCGTCCGCCGCGCCGCCGGCCCCGTCGCCGCGGCGTCCTCGTCGGAAGCCGTCGTGGTCCCGGCGGCCGCGCCGACGACGACGGCGCAGCCCCAAGTTCACACCGACGAGACACCGATGAGAGGGGGGGGGGGGCCTAGAACCGCCTAATTTCGTTAAAGGCCACCTTGAAGACTCGTTGAACCGTGTTTAGGCCGAGTCCGAGTCCGAGTCGCGCCGGTTCGCGCGGCGCGCGGGCGGGGCCGGGCCCTCGCGCGGCTTGCGCGGCTTGTCCCGGGAGTCGTCGGAGTCGTCGGAGTCGGCGCGGCGCGGCGGCGGCTTCCGCGGCGACGACGACCGCGAGTCCGGGGAGTCGTCGCCGTCGCTGCCCCGCGCCTTCGGCCGCCGGTCGTCCGCCGACGACTCGTCGCCGTCGTCGCGCTTGTCCTCGTAGTCCAGCAGCGGCCGCTCGGGCGTCGGCTCGCCGCCGCCGTCGCTGTCGGAGCCGCCGTCGGGCGCCTTCGCCTTCGCCTTCTTCTTCATCGTCAGCGTCCGAGGGAACCGCGGGAACTTGCTCTTGCTCTTGGGCTTGGGCTTGGGCGTGGCCTTCTTGGGCGCCGGCGTCGGCGCCGCGGCGTCGTCGTCCTTGCCCTCGCCGTCCCCGCGGGGCCGGCCGCCGCCGAACGCGTCGCCGCGCGGCGCGGCCGGCTCCTCGAACTGGACGCCGTGGAGGTACTTGACGTGGACGTAGAGCGTGACGAGGCCGAACAAGACGAAGAGGACCAGGAAGGCGATGCCGAACCAGAAGCCCACGGACAGCGCCTTGGCCGGGATCCGCTTCTCGCGGCCCGGCCGCCGCCGCCGGTCCTTCGCGAGCTGCGCGGTCATCGTCGGGACGCCGACGACGAGGCAGAAGAGCGTGAGGATGAGGAAGAAGAGGCGGATGATCGCCGCCTCCTGCAGCGACAGGGGCGCCCTCGGCGGCAGCGCGCGCGGCTGCGCGCGCTCGCGCCGCAGCGCGCGGTGCGCGTAGACGCAGATCGACGCCTCGAGGAACGCCGGGACGAAGTTGAAGAGCGCGAAGTGGTACTCCGTCGACACGTAGGTCCAGCCGTCGAGCTGGGCCCAGGCGCAGGCGACGGCGCCGATCGCGTGCGTCCACACGTTGAACAACGTCGACCGCGGCCAGTCGAGCGACAGCGCGGAGAAGAGGCCGCAGTACTCCACGAAGCAGCAGACGTAGCCCATCCAGAGCACGAGGTCCACGCGGTCCCGGCGCTCCTTGTACTTGTCGTCGATGTCGTCCTGCGTGTAGAGCCGCTGGTTGTGGCCGAGGGCGCCCACGGGCGGCAGCGTCACCTGGATGCCGTCGATCTTGTCGAAGTAGTAGGACACGAGCAGCACGAAGTGCAGCGTCAGGAACCCGAAGCGCCAGGGCACGAGCGCCCCGAAGAGCATCTCGCACTGTCGCCGCGCGCGGAGCCGCGGCGGGTGCCCAGATTTTGAGAGTGGGCAGCCAAAAGGCAACATCTAGTCCAACACAGACTTTGTTTTTGTTGACCCCTTGGCGTCGTGGCGCGGCCATCGATTGGGTGGCAGCCTGTTAGCCTCGTCGAGGAGCATCGGACCGGGTCAACGCGCACACGTGCATCAGGCCCGCCTCGCCTCGCACACGTGCGCGGCAGCCGCGCCGCCGCGTCGCCGCGGACCGCGGCGACCGGACCATTGCCTTCCACTTCTGCGGCCGGCGGGCCCCAGGCGAGCGGGCAGCCCCGATGTCGGCGCGCGACCGCGAGCACCTGATGGAGCAGAAGCGACAGGCCGACGAGAAGGAGGCCGCGGAGCTCGCGGCGATGACGCCGGAGCAGCGGGCCAAGTTCCTGGCCGACAAGGAGGAGGCGGCCAAGCACGACGCGGCCAAGTCGAAGCACTTTAAGCGCCTCGGCGCGGGCGCCGGCAGCAACGCGGCGATGATCAAGGCCGGCGGCCGCGGCGGGCGGGGCGGCCGCGGCGGCCGCGGCGGCCGCGCGTCGTCGGCGGCGAAGAAGGTGCTGCGCCCGCCGAGCCCGCCGACGACGGACGACGAGGGCAACTTCAGCGACGACGGCGGCCACCACGCGGACGACCCGCCGCCGGCGCCGGAGGCGGCGGAGGCCGCGGACTCGTCGGGCGTCAAGGCGCCGAAGCACTCCGCCGAATTCTCGCTCGACGCGCCCGCGCCCGCGCCGGCCGCGCCGCCGGAAAAGACGGCGCCGGTCATGAGAAAGTCGGTCTACAAAACGAAGGGCCGCAACTCCATCCGCCTGAGCCTGAGCGCCGCGGCGCCCACGGACGCCATGCTGAGCGCCGCCGCGCCGGCGGCCGCGGAGCCCGCGCCCGCGCCGGAGCCCGCGCCCGCCGCCGCCGCGCCCGCGCCCGCGGCGTCGGACTGGCAGGAGCTCCAGACGCCCGAGGGCTGGTCCTATTTCTACAACTCGACGACGGGCGAGGTGACCTGGGAGAACCCGAACGGCGGCAACGGCGCGGCGGCGGCCAGCGACTGGACGCAGGCGCAGACGCCCGAGGGCTACACCTACTGGTACAACGCGTCCACGGGCGAATCGTCCTGGACGGACCCGACCGCGGCGTCCAGCGACTGGACGAGCGCCTACACGGACGAGGGCTACCAGTACTACTACAACACGGTCACGGGCGAGACCTCCTGGGAGCCGCGGTAGGTCCGACCCGCGACGTAAAGGATCGGCCCGGATTTTTTTCTTCGCCGCGGTAGAAGTCGCGGTAGGCCCCCGCGACCTTGTCTTTGAGGAAGAGACTCCGGCACTTACTCCAAGTCTTACTCCTTAACTTACTCCGGCGGTTTTATGAGTCGAGGTAAACACGAGGTAAACAACGCGAAGTTGCACTCATTTACCGGAGCGCCGCGCGCGTTGGCGCTGGGCCGCAGCCCCTCTCTCCGCCGCGGCCATGGCGCCGAAGAAGAAGAAGGGCGGGAAGAAGCGGCGGAAGATCGACGAGAAGGTCGCGGTGAAGCTGCAGAGCAAGCTCAAGGCCGCCTGCATCGACACGGCGCCGGCGAAGTTCTTCAAGAAGTTCGACAAGGACAAGAGCGGCGACATGAACGCCAAGGAGCTGTCGAAGATGATCCGCGTGTCGCTGAAGATCAGCGAGAAGGAGCTCAGCGAGGCCGACGTCAAGGCGCTCATCGACGCGCTCGACGACGACGGCTCCGGGAGCCTGTCGCTCGACGAGCTCGCGGACTTTGTGGAGCACGGCACCGCGACGTTCTACGCGGACCACGCGGCGACGGAGGCCGCCGACGCGGGGAAGCGCACGACGAAGTGGGGCGCCAAGGACGAGCCCGACGAGATGAAGAAGCTGCGCCGCGCGACGGCCGCGAAGGAGCGGAAGAAGAAGACGCTCGACGAGGCGGAGATGGCCCACTTCCAGATGAAGCTCCAGGCGGCGACCTTCGGCCACTCGCCCCAGGAGCTCTTCAAGAGCTTCGACAAGAGCAGCGACGGCCTGCTCAACGCCGAGGAGCTGACGCATCTGATCAGGGTGGAGCTGCGGATCCCGGGGTCGGAGCTCAGCGACGACGAGATCGCCATGTTCATCAAGGCCGTCGACGACGACGGCACGGGGAACCTGTCGCTCGCGGAGCTCGGCGACTTCGTCGAGCACGGCACGAAGACCTTCTACCAGGACCACGAGCACACGGAGGCGCTCGAGGCCGCGGCCGACGCCGCGGACCCCTGTGTGGAAACCAACCACTGGTTTGGGTGGTCCTGACCAAACTTGAGAATTCTCTAGCTCGGTCAAATCGAAGTCGATTCGGCTGATTTTTGGACGGATCGATCGCTCTTGCCGAGCTCTTGAAGCCCAGCCGAAGAGTTTGTGTCAAAAATTCGAATACGCTCACATTGAAGTCGGGTTGAAGATTTGGTTTCCACACAGGCGGACCCGGAACACGCGCACAAGCACCACAAGTGGGGCGAGCGCGCCGAGGAGTGCGAGGCGGCCAAGGAGGACCGCAAGGCCCGGCTCGCCAAGAAGGCGCGGCCCGACTTCGACCCCGACGAGATGAAGAAGCTCCAGGGTCGGCTGCCGTGTGGAAATCGACCGCCGGTTCGGGACGTCCCGACCAAACTTTGAAATTCTCTCGCTCGGTCACATCGACGTCGATTCGGCTGATTTTTCAACGAATCGATCGCTCTCGTCGAGTTCTCGAAACACGGCCGAAGAGTCCGGTCCAAACCGTTCGATTACGCGCACATTGAAGTCAGCTTGAATATTTGAGTTCCGCGCAGGTCGACTCCAGGCGGCGACGTACGGCGACGACCCGCTCCACATCTTCCGGAAGTTCGACGCGACGGGCGACGGCGTACTCGACGTGCCCGAGCTCACGAAGATGATCCGCCTGGAGCTGAAGATCTCCGGGTCCGAGCTCCCCGACGACCTCATCGTCGCGTTCGTGCGCGCGATCGACGACGACGGGAGCATGACGCTCAGCATCGACCTGTGTGCAAATCAAATCTTCAACCCGACTTCAATGTGAGCGTATGCGAATGTTTTGACACGAGCACTTCCGCCGTGCTTCGAGAACTCGCCGAGAGCAATCGATTCGTCCAAAAATCAGCCGAATCGACTTCGATTTGACCGAGCGAGAGAATTCTGAAGTTTGGCCCCGACGTCCCAGCTCACTGGTTGATTTGCACACAGGCATCGACGAGCTCGCGGACTTCGTGCAGTACGGCATGGACACGTTCTACGCGGACCACGAGGAGACGGAGGCCAAGTCCCAGGCCGGCGGCCACAAGAAGGGCCTGGGCTGGGGCGAGCGCGCCGCGAACCCGGCGTGCATGACCGTCGACCCCGGGCCCGGCGACGACGAGGCGAGCCACGTGTCGGGGCTGAGCCACGAGGGCTCGAGCCTCGCGACGGCGGACAACCCCCACGCGCTCGAGAAGACGGCGGCGCGGATCCACGACGACGACGGCGGGCCCGCGGGCGCGCCCGCCGCGGCGCTGTCCGCCGACGACCTCGAGCGCGAGATCCGGGAGACGGAGGAGCGGCTGCGGCGCCTCAAGGCGGCCAAGGCCGCGCGCGCGCGCGTGACGACGAAGCAGATCTACCGACCGAACCCGAAGCCCGACTCGCCCCACGCGCTCTTCGTCGACGAGCTGCTGGACGACCCGCTCCTCCGGCTCGACGACTGCGGCCTCGAGCCCGCGCTCCGCGCGTTCCGCGCGTCCATCGTCGCCGAGGCGCCGAACAACGTCGCCACGGCGACGGCGCTCCTGAAGCTGGGCAACCTGCTCCGCGACGTCGCCGAGGGCCGCGAGTACACGCTGAACAAAGCGACGGACGCGCACCGCCGCGCGCTCTCGCTCGTCGCGACGGCGCTCTCCAAGGAGCACTCCGCGACGCTCGCCATCCGCTTCGCCCTCGCGGACACGCTCCTCCTGCTGAAGGACTCCAAGGGCGCGCGGGCCCAGTACCAGGCGGTCCTCGCGGTCCAGTCGAAGCAGTTCCCGCCGCCGAAGACCATCGGCCGGACCAAGGAGCGGCTCGCGAAACTGGCGGAGGCGTAAAGGTTTGTGTTTTTCGGTGTTGGATTTGTGGGTGGACACCTCCTCGTGGAGGCGCTCGTGGCCTCGACCCGGAGGCCTACCAACGCCTCTCACTCAGGTCGCTGTTCAAAGCGGGATCGTTCCATCCACAAGCCCCAACACCGAATCACCTCCTCGTAAGTCCTCGCGCGACCCGCCCCCGCGCCCGCCCGTATCGATCGCCTCGTTCGACGCCGCGCTCACGTCCGTCCGCGCCACACCGTGCGCGCCGCACCCGAATCGCTCGACGGCGAATCGAAGCTCGAGGAAGAGAGGAATTCGAGTTGATTGGTGCTTGGCGTTTGATCATGCCTCGTGTACGGGGCGCCACGGGGTTCGCGCCCGAGGAAACGGGCGCGTCGCGGTCGCATACCAATCGCACAACGCGCGCGCGCGCCCGCCCGGCCCTGAATTTCTCCTCGCGTTGCGCGCGCGAGCCGTTCGCGCGCGCGCGCCGCCAAACCCGACCGTCGTCTCCCTGCCCGCCGCAGACACGCTCACCGCCATCACCATGTCTGACGCCATCGCCACCGCTCCGCTCGCCGAGACCTCGAACGCGCCCGCCCCGGGCCCGGAGACGGTCGTCGTCAAGAAGGTCAAGACGTCGACGACCGAGTCGTCGCCGACAAAAGTCGAGGCGGTGCCCGCGCCCAAGTCCGAGGAGCCCGCGGCCGAGGCCGTCGAGCCCAAGCCCATGGACACGGTACGTCGCGCCGCGTCAACCCGCCCCCCGCCCCCCGTCCCCCCCTCGGAGCCGCGCGCGCGCGATCGCGTCGACTGCGCGATTCCGCCCCCCGGAAGCGCGATTTTGAAAATCGATTTTTAGGACGCGCCGCCGCCCAAGGAGGTCGCCATGGACACGGAGGCGCCGCCCGCGGAGGCGCCCAAGCCCGAGGAGCCCAAGGCCGAGGCCCCGAAGCCCGAGGAGGCCAAGCCCGAGGAGCCCGAGGCCGCGCCCGCCGCGCCGGAGAAAGCCGCCGAGGAGCCCGTCGTCGAGAAGGCCGCCGAGCCCGAGGCCGTCAAGGAGGTCGTCACGGAGGCCGTCAAGGAGGTCGCCAAGGAGGAGCCGCCCAAGGAGCCCGCGCCGCCGGCCGACGTCGAGACGCCCGTCGAGCCCGCCGCGGAGAAGGCCGCCGAGCCCGCCAAGGAGGAGCCCGTCAAGCCCGAGGAGCCCAAGGTCGCCGAGCCGGCCGCCGCCGAGCCCGCCGCGGAGAAGGCCGCCGAGCCCGTCGAGCCCGAGGAGCCCAAGGTCGCCGAGCCCGCCGCCGCCGCCGCCGAGCCCGCCAAGGAGGAGCCCGCCAAGGAGGAGCCCGCCAAGGCCGAGTGAGCGCCGCGCTTCCGCAAGCTTCGCCGGGCCGCTTCGGCCGCCGGGCGCCCCGCGCGAGGCCGGCGCGGCCGGGAGATCGAACATCGCTCCCGCGCCTCCCCGCCCGCCCCGCGCGCGTCGTTCCCCGTTTCCCCCACTTCCAGCGCGCTCCTTCCCTCCCGTCGCACCCCGTGCGCCGAGAGCGAGGTACTTAACAGAGCAGTCGTCCGACACGTGTCCTGCGGCGCGGCGCGCGCGCGAGTCGCCGAAGCTCGAGAACCCCCGGCCAGGGGCTCGGAGGGTGGCAAGAGGCATGGCTCGAGGGAGAGCTTGAGAAACACGAGCATGCGGCAGTTCGCGCCGCCGCCGGACGCGGAGGACTTCTACCGCTGGCGGCGCCAGGACACGCTGGCCTCCGAGCGCGACTCCGTCGCGTCGGAGCGGCGGTCGCTCACGCAGCGGTCGCCGAGCGCGCCGCCGGCCGTCGGCGCCGCCCAACAGGAGTGCAAGGCGCCGCCCGGCGAACACGACGCGTCGGACCGCGTCGCGCGGACGGCGTGCTGGTTCACGCTGCACACGATCGACGAGGCCTGCACGGCGACGGCGCGCGTGAGCGGCGGCGACCTCGCGAAGGTCCTCGCGCTCGAGACGCCGCGCGCGTGCGTGCGCTGGGTCGAGCTCGACCCGCGCGCGACGCTCGGCGCCGTGCGCGTCGCCTTCGCGGGCCGGAAGCTCCACGCGTTAGCCGAGGAGCTGCTCACGCGGCCGGACGGCGACGCCTACGCGTCCGTGGAGCGCGCGCCGGGCGGCTGGACGCTCTGGTCCGCGCCGCTGCCGCTGCCGCGGCCGGGGCGGCGCGTGCTCTTCGCCGCGGCCTGCAGCCGGGACCTCGTGATCACGGCGCTGCGCGTCGAGGACGAGGACGTGCGGCCGCCGAGCCCGATCCCGGCGCCGCGGAGCCGCCGGCGCCGCTGGGCCGCGGACGTCGCCGACGACGCGCCGGCCGACGACCTGCGCCAGCGCCTGCTCGACGACGACCCGCGGGACCGCGAGAGCTCCGCGGATTCGGGGTCGCCGCGGCTCCGGTTCCGCGATCCGCACGAGGCCGCGCCCTGGCGCCTCAGCGAGTCGCGCGCGGACGACGGCTTCGAGGCGTTGGTCCAGTGCGTGCGGTCGCGCCTGGCTCTCGGCGGCGACGACCGCGCGCGCATCGCGCGGCTCGGCGGCGCCGCCGTCTGCTGCCGCTTGGTCGAGGGCGCGCTCGACGACGCGCGCGGCGCGTTCGGCGCGCTCGACGCGGCGGCGTCGCGGCTCGCGCAGGTCGTGAGCGACGACCGGAGCGGCTGGCGCCAGCGGCGCGTCCGCTTCAACTACACCGTGCGCAGCCTCCTCGACGCGGGCCAGCACCGGACGCAGATCTCGCGGCTCCGCGACTACTACGAGCAGGTCCACGCGGCCGCGAAAGCCGCGTGCGCGGCGACCAAGGACGACGAGGAGCTGGCGCCCTGGACGCGGCGCCTCGCGCTCCTCGCGCAGGGCGACCTGCGGCGGCTCCAGCGCGCGGACGCGCTGCTCCACTCCTACGTCATGCTCGCGCGGCTCCGCCACGAGGACGACTACAACCGCGTCAACGTTTGTTTGGCGCTCATCGCGACGATCTTTCTGCCCCTGACTTTTGTGCGGTTTCCGGAGATCGATTTCGTCGCCGACGAACCGAAACCCCACGCCCCGCGCGCAGGTGACCGGCGTCTTCGGCATGAACTTCGACTACCTGCCCATCGAGCACCTGCCCTGGGCCTTCGCGTCGTTCTGCATCGGCTCCTTCGCGCTGGTCCTCGTCGCCATGTGCGGCTTCTGGTGGCGCGGCTGGCTCAACGTCGCCGCAGTCCTGCCCGACGACGACAAGCCCCACGTCGTCTAAGGGTGTGCACAAACAGGGGACTTAGGAGGGCCCGGGCGGAGCTCACCTCCGGAAGACGCGCAGCGGCGCCGTGACGACGCTCGAGATGGCCGTCTTGATCGTGGTGACCACGCTCTTCTCCGGCTCCTCGATGCCGCAGATGTCCGCGTACTCGCGGGCTCCCGCGTAGCCGTAGAAGCTGCCCCCGCGGACGCCGAGCGCGGAAGCGAACTTCTTCGACGCGCCCGCGATGGCCTCGACGACCGCCTTCTCGGGCTCTTGGATCCCCAGCATCTCGGCCGAGGCGCGGGCGTCCATGTCCAGGGAGCCGCCGCGGACGCCGAGCGCGGAGGCGAACTTCTTGGACGCGCCGGTGATGGCCTTGACGACCTCCTTCTCGGGCTGCTCGATGCCGAAGAGTTCGGCCGAGGCGCGGGCGTCCATGTCCAGGGAGCCGCCGCGGATGCGGTGGACGACGCCGCGGGGCGCGGCGTCGGCCCCGAGGGACGCGATGACGAGGAGGCAGAACACGTTGCAGCCCATCGTGGTTCTTGATCGCTGTCGGGAGTTTCTTAGCTGGAACAAGTTGAGTCGAGACAGTCAGATGCACGAATATCCGAGAGGAGAGAGAGCGGGCAGCCCCGAGGTCCGAGGATGAGGGCCGCGCTCCTCGTCGCCTCGGTCGCCGGCGCGAGCGTGCCCGGCGTTCCCGACAGCGTGGGCTACCTGTCGACGACCCATACGATCCCGACGCCGCTGGACAACCGGACCAACGGCACGGGCGCCGCGACGCGCTATTCCCTCATGCTCGAGGGCTGCTGCGGCTGGGGCGCCTACAACCTGAGCGCGCCGCAGCTGCTGCACACGGAGATCGACCCGGAGGGGTCGGCGCTCTTCGACCTGTCCTTCACCTACGACAAGCTCTACGACTTCTTCGGCGGCGACGACGCGGGAAAGATCTCCTGGTGGTGGGCCGAGTACACGCACGGCGTGCGGTATTGCGTGGAGGGCGACGGGGAGAAGCTCTTCCTCGCAGCCTGCGACGACGACGACCGCGGGCCGCAGACCTTCGAGCGCAGGGGCGGGTCCCTCGCGCACCGCGCGAGCGGCACGTGCCTGCACGTCGACGGCGACATGGTCTGCAGCGGCCAGAGGAGCAGCGGCTGCATCTTCCTCGAGGGCCCGGCGAGCCTGCGGGCGTGCACGGGCCGCGCCGCCCAGCTCTGGGACTTCCCGCGCCGCGCGCCGGGCCTCGACGCGGCCCTCGCGGCCATCGCCAACGGGACGCGCGCGGCGCCGTAGAGTTACGCCCCCTTCTCGACCATGAAGGTGACGCGGGGCCGCGTCGGGTGGGCCGGCGGCTTGGGCAGGTAGGTGCCGAAGACCCTGTCGGGCCACGCCGCGGAGACGCCGTGGTTCTTGTAGGGCGACATGTGGTGGATGCCGTGGTGCCGCGCGGCGCCCGGCACGAGCTCGGGCAGGTCGTGGGAGAGCTGGTGGAAGAAGGCGTACTGGAGCAGGCCCAGCGTCGCGAAGCGCGTCAACGGGCAGGCGTAGGCCGCGAGCATCGCGGGGTAGCACCAGAGCTCGAGCGTCTCCGCGAGGGGGTCGCCGGCCGGGAGCTTGATCTCGCGGTGGTGCTCGCTGTGGTACTTGCCGAAGAAGGACCAGGGGTTCTCGTGCATGAGGCGGTGGGCCCAGTAGTCGCAGAAGGGGTTGACGACCGCGATCTGACACGCGAGGCCGACGAGCGTGAGGACGTTCCAGCACGGCTGGAACCAGTGGTTATAAAGCACGTAGCCGAGGCCGGCGACGCAGACGATGATGGTCACGACGGCGCGCAGGAAGCGCGCGGGGATGCCCCGGCGCGACGCGACGGCGTCGACGTTCAGGCCCATGCTTGATGTCGCGGCGATGAGTTCGATCGTGATTGGGCAGCGTCGCGCTCCGAGGAATGCGCTTCGATCTTGATGACTTCTTGCTGTCTCGGTGCACTCGGCTCTTGCTTCGGCGCCCCACGCCACTGTCGAGCACCACGCGCGACGTGCGCGACGCATTGAATCGCGGGCGCACCGCGTCGAAGGCATCGCATCGAATCGCGGGCGCTTCGCGTCGCGCCGCCGCATCGACATGGGCAAGAAATCGCGGCGCAAGCCCGAGAAGAAACAGAAGGACGACGACGAGGACTGGGGCCAGCCGGACGCGGCGGGCGACCAGGACTGGTGGGTGGCGGGCGAGGGGGGCGACGCGATCCGCGAGGCGATGCACCAGCTCGGAGACGCGTCGGAGAACCCGGAGCACCCGCTGGCCGCCCGGGACCGCGCGTTCGGGCTGTCGCCGATCACGCAGCGCATGAAGCGGGAAAAGAAGCGGCGGCCCGCGTGCGACGTCTGCGGCGCCGAGGACGCCAAGTTCAAGTGCGTGCGCTGCAACGCGCAGTACTACTGCGGCAAGGAGTGCCAGGCGGAAGCGTGGGGCGCGGGCGGCCACAAGCGCGCGTGCCGGACGCTCCGCGCCGCGTCCGCGGCGGCGGCCGCCGCCGTCGTCGCGCAGCTCAACGACGCGTCGCTCCCGGCGCCGCTCCGCGTCCGCGACCTCGACCGCCTCGACACGGGCGACGTCTACGAGCCCGCGGTCGAGTTCGGCCTCCACGCGGCGCTCCGGGGCGCGCTGCTGTCGCAGTGCGCGTTCGCGGAGCTCCGCGACCTCTTCGCGCACTCGCCGATGGCCTGCAGCGTGGCCCAGTTCGTCGGGAGCATGGTCTTCCGCGGCGAGCGGCGCTCGCGCGCGGGCTCGGGCGGCTTCGGCAAGTCCGACGGCGCGCGGCTCGCGGCGTTCTTCGAGTCCGCGGACGACGCCTGGGACGTCTACCTCCGCGCGATCGCGACGCTCGCGCGCGCCGCCACGGACCGCGCCGTCGCGGCGGACCCGCGCGCGCACGCGCTCTGCCACCGCGCGGGCCGCGACGCGCTCTGCTCGCTCGTCACGGCCCTCGCGCGCCGCGAGGTCGCCGGCGCGCTCCTCGAGGCGCGCGGCGGCGACGGCGACTTCGTCCGCGCGCGCGCGCTCGCGTCCGCCAAGCTCCTCAAGAAGCTCCTCGACCACCTCGCGGCCGTGTCCGAGCGCGAGGACCCCAACTCGACGCTCGAGGCGAACGCGAACCAGATCGTCGCCATGTTCGCGCACTGGTGCCGCGTCCACGACGTCGGCGTCGACGTCGACCGCGTCGTCGGCCTCAAGGGCGCGCGGCGCGAAATGTACGCGCGCATGGCCGTGCCCCTCGGTGAGGCGACGATCGACAAGGGCCGGCTCCTCCGGTCCGAGGAGTCACGGGCGGCCCTCGCGGGGATCGCGCGGAGGCCCTGAGGTCGCGCGCCACGCAAAAGCATGTGTGTTCAAGTAACCAAGTCTCAAGCACGGTCTCAAGGCGTTTCAACATCGAGGAAACTTGCCACGACCTTTGCCTGCAAGTGCAGGGATATATCGGCTGAGTTTTGTGGCAGAAGCAATGGGACGCGCTTCTTCGGTCGCAGCCCGCCT
Source organism: Aureococcus anophagefferens (assembly GCF_000186865.1). Taxonomy (NCBI): domain Eukaryota; class Pelagophyceae; order Pelagomonadales; family Pelagomonadaceae; genus Aureococcus; species Aureococcus anophagefferens. The sequence goes on from NW_008705561.1 coordinate 1,013,299, forward strand.
CCTTCTCGCCTGCGTCGCGGCGGTCCGGGCGGTGCCCGTCGTAGAGGCGTTGCCGAGCGACGCTGCACCGACGACGACGGGCGAGAACGCCGCGCCTCTGCCGAGCGACGCCGCACCGAAGCCCCACATCGTCTACTTCCTCGTCGACGACCTCGGCTGGCACGACGTGCCCTGGCACAACCCGAGCCTCAAGACGCCGACGCTCGCGGCGCTCGCCGCGGACGGCGTCGTCCTCGACCGCTTCTACGCCTACCGGTTCTGCTCGCCGTCGAGGAGCAGCCTGCTGAGTGGCCGCTACCCCATGCACGTCAATCAGTATAACATGGCCGGCGACGCGCTCGGCGGCGGCGTCCACGTCAACATGACGACGATCGCGAAGAAGCTCAAGGGCGCCGGCTACGCGACGCACCAGCTGGGCAAGTGGCACGCGGGGCAGAGCAGCGCGGACCTCGTGCCCGCCGCGCGCGGCTTCGACACGTCGCTGGGCTACCTCAACGGCGCCGAGGACCACTGGACCCAGGCGCGGCCCGCCTGCGGCGTCGGGAATTTCGTGGACCTCTACGCGACGGACGGGCCGGCCTTCGGGAAGAACGGCACCTACGGCGCGCAGATCTACCACGACGCGGCCCTCGACATCATCGCGGACCACGACGCGTCCGTCCCGCTCTTCGTCTACTTCGCCTTCCAGATCAACCACGCGCCCATGCAGGTGCCCGACGCGTACGCGCGCGTCTACCCCTGCGACGACCCGAAGACGTGCGGCGTCCGGTCGACGTACCAGGCCATGACGGCCATGGCCGACGACGTCGTGCGCAACGCGACGGCGGCCCTCAAGGCCAAGGGCATGTGGGACGACACCCTCATCGTGCTCACGAGCGACAACGGCGGGCCGTCGGGCACGGACGCCGACAGCTCGAACAATTTTCCGTTGCGCGGGGGCAAGTACAGCGACCTCGAGGGCGGCGTCCGCGCCGCGGGCCTCGTCGCCGGCGGATTTTTACCGGACGCCGCGCGGGGCAGGACCCTCGACGGCGCGGGGGCCTACGTGCACATCTGCGACTGGTACGCGACGTTCGCGCGCCTGGCGGGCGTCGACGCCGCGGACGACGCGTCGGACGCCGACGGCCGGCCGCTGCCGGCCGTCGACTCCCTCGACGTCTGGGACTTTCTCTCCGGGGCGGCGGACGCGTCGCCGCGGACCGAGATCGTCCTCACGGCCGGCCGCCACCAGCCCGGCGGCTCCGGCGGCGGCTATATCGGCGGCCGCTACAAGGTCGTCTTCAACACGCAGTCGCCGGCCATCTGGAACGGGCCGGAGTACCCCAACGGCACGAAGCCCGCGCCCATCTCGACGGACTGCGGCGCGTCGGGCTGCCTCTTCGACGTCGTCGGCGACCCGTCCGAGTACGTCGACCTCGCGGCGGAACTGCCGGACGTCCTCGCGAACCTGACGGCCCGCTGGAAGGCCGCGGCGGCGACGGCCTACCAGACGCCCTACGTCGGCGGCGCCATGAACTGCAGCGCGCCGCGCGTCAAGGCCATGCTCGCCGGCGGCTTCTGGACGCCGTGGACCGACGACCACGCGACCCGCGGCGCCATGGCCGCCGGCGGCTTCTGGACGCCGCGGGACTAAACGTGATTTTCGAGGCTAGGCTCGCCACCAACGGGCCGGAGCGGCGGATGCACGCAGCGATCGAATTACATGAGGTCGTTCTTCGGGAGGATGAGGTCCGACGGGAACCAGGACCCCGTGACGGCCGGGTGGTCCCGCGACGTGACCGTGGAGCTGCGCTCCATGAGGGGGCTGATCCAGGCGTGGGCCAGCGCGTCCTGGGCCGTGATGCGCTTCTCGACGTCGACGACGAGCACGCGGTCCGTGAAGAGGTCCTGGACGACGTCGTCGACCGCGTCCCAGTCGGAGTTCTGGATCTCGCCCTCGAGGATGTAGCCGATGGTCTCGGCCTTGCGGTCGCCCTGGAAGGGCAACGACCCGAAGAGCACGTAGAAGCCGATGCAGCCCACGGACCAGACGTCCGCGGGGAAGCCGCAGCCCTGGCGGAGGAACACCTCCGGCGCGCAGTACTCGATCGTGCCCCGGCAGTCCTCGAGGTCCTCCTCCGGGCGCAGCACCTGGGCGATGCCAAAGTCCGCGACCTGGATCGAGTTGTAGGACTCGTCGTCGTCGCATAAGATGTTCTCCGCCTTGAGGTCGCGGTGCGCGATGCCCAGCTGGTGCAGGTAGGCGACGGCGTCGAAGACGCGCTGGCAGACGCGGAGCGCGCTGAGCTCGCCGTAGGCCCGCGTGCGCTCGAGGCGCTGGCGCAGGTTCCCGAGGCGGTAGGGCAGGACGATGTGGATGCGGTCGCGGTCCTCGAAGACCTCGATGAGCGGGAGCACGTGCTTGTGGCTCGCGAGGCGCATGACCGCGATCTCCCGGCGGCACATCTCGCGGTGGTCCTTGGCCTCGTCGTCGTCCTTGTCGCCCTTCTCGATGTGCTTGACGGCGACGCGGTCCTTGGAGGCCCGGTGCGTCGCCTCGTGGACGGACGCGAACGCGCCGGACCCCAATTCCGCGCCGACGTCGTAGAAGTCGTCGAGCGCGTGGGCCTTGCCGCCGATGGCCGCCCGGATCGCCGCGACCCACTTGTCGCGCTCGACTTCGTCGGCGGCGTAGAGCTGCTGGGGCCGCTCGCCGAGCTTCTCCGCGTCCCAGTGCACGACGCGGAAGCCCCGGAGCTCGCCCTCGTCGACGGGCTCGCACTGGCAGCCGCCGAGGAAGACGAGCCCCCGCGGCGCCGGGTCGCTCGCCTCCTTGAAGTAGTAGAGGATGTTCGACACGAGCTTGAAGTGGCGCCGGTGCCGCGCGCCGAGCGTCGCCTGGGCAGGACAAGAGAGCGAAATTCCCAACTTCAAAGGCTCCTATCTCGGCCGTTTTCCACTCGTTTCGGCTGATTTTTGGACGAGCGATCATCTCTCGGAACGGTCTCGAAGCGTGGATGCTTTTTCCAGAACGGGCGCGCGCGGAACACTCACGTTGAAGCGACGTTGAATCACCCTTGTCCTGCCCTGAGCGTCGCGCCGACCTTCCACAACGGGCCCTCGAGCACCTCGCCCTCGCCCAGGGGCGCGAGCGCCCCGAAGCTCGTCGACTTCTGGAAGGACGGCCGCTTCCGCGCGCCGGCGAGGTTCTCGTCGCTCTTGCTCCGGTGGTTGAGAGCGGCGCCGAACGACACGGCCTGGGCCATCGACGCGTCGAAGAATTCGAGCACGCCGGGCGTCTTCCCGACCCAGACCTCGAACTGGGCGAGGTCCAGCTTGCCCTCGTGGTTCGCGTCGCACTCGTCGAAGGCCTTGTCGGCGACGTCGTCGTTCGTGAAGTCGAGGAAGGACCGGCGCTTCTTCCGCGTCGCGGGCGCGCCGGGCGACGAATTCGCGCCCCGCCGCGAGTCGCCGCAGGCCTCGTCGAGCTCCTCGCGGGGCAGGTGGTTCACGAGCGCCCGCAGCTCCGCCTGGGACACCTCGCCGTCGCGCTTCAGGTCGTACATGTCGAAGAGGAGGCGGATTTTGGAATGTCTTGTACCGCGGCACGCGCGCGCCATGCCCGCGACGAAGTCGTCGAAGTCGAGCGCGCCGGCCTTCTTGCGGTCGAAGGCGATGAAGAGCTGGTCCCCGTGGAGCCCGGGCAGCGTCGCGAAGAACTCGAGGAAGTGCTCGAGGTCCACGGTCGCGTTCGGCGACCGCCGCGCGAGCTGGTCGAAGAGGCGCTTCAGGTTGTTTAGTTCTTCGTCGCTGAAGCAGTCGGGCTTGTTGGCCGTCGTGTGCGACGACAGCGCATTCTGGGACGCCGACTGGCCCATGGCGTCCGTCACATCCACACCCTGCCCTTCCTGGAGTGCGACGTCCGAAAGGGCAAGGTAAATTTAGCTGCCACTTCAAGGTGAAGATTATTTTGACCACGACGAGATTCGTATGTGGGCTTGCGCCGTGGCACGCCGCGCGCTGGCGCCCGCGCGCCGCGTCGTTCGCCCGACCTGGCGCCGCTTCGGCGACGACGAGAAGAAGACGCAGCGCAAGATGGACTCGTCGACGAGCGTGCGGCGGTCCGACCCCGTCGGCGGCATCCTCTTCGGCCGCGACGCGAGCCTGCCGGCGCTCGTCGTGCTCTGCGGCTTCTTCTTTTATCTCAACTACCAGCGGCGCGAGGAGGAGCAGGAGGAGGCGCTCGAGCTCGAGGCGCAGGCGCACAACCTGGCGAAGATCCGCGAGGCGCGGCAGTCGCGGCGCGACGAGATGGACCTGCCCGCGCGGCTCGCGTTCAAGCGGAACCAGCTCGCCTACTTCCGGGGCGAGGTCGACAAGGGCGACGGCGACGCGCGGCTCCTCGCGCGCGTCGAGCGCCTCGAGCGCGAGGTCGAGGCGCTCGCGCGCGCGGTCGACGCGCGGCCCGTCGTCCCCTAGCTAAAAAAAACAGTATCACAGCGTGTCGAAGTCGTGGAAGAGGGCCTGGCCCTTGCCGTCGAGGGGCTCCTCGATGCCCGGCTCGCTGTCCGGGTAGCGGTCGAAGTGGCGCGTGTCCTGGGGCCCCGCGCGCTCGGGGACGTGGGGCGACTTGCACTGGCAGTAGTAGAGCGCGTCCCAGTTCGTCCGCGAGAACCAGGAGTGGGCCTTGAGGTCCTCGGCGCCGTTCTCGCCGCAGCCGAGGCGCTTCGTCCGGTCGATCTGGAGCAGCTTCTTCACGATGGCCGCGGCCTTGCCGTCGACCGTCGCCGGCAGGTCCCACTTGCCGTTGAGGATGCGCTCGTAGATGCCGAAGGGCGTCGTGTCGAAGAAGGGCGGGAAGCCCGCGGACATCTCGAAGATGAGCACGCCCAGCGCCCACCAGTCCACGGACCGCCCGTGGCCCGCGTTCGTGATGACTTCGGGCGCGAGGTACTCGGGCGTGCCGCAGGGCGTGAAGGTGCGGTCGTGGACGACCTTGGCGAACCCGAAGTCGATGATCTTCACGTTGCCCGCGCCGTCGATGAGCACGTTCTCCGGCTTGAGCGCGCGGTACGCGACGTGCATGCCGTGGAGGTACTCCAACACCAAAACGACCTCCGCGGCGTAGTACTTGGCGCGGTCGTTGTGGAACTTGCCCGCGTTGCGCAGCAGGGCGTAGAGCTCGCCGCCGATGACGAACTCCATCAGCAGGTAGAGCCGGAGCTCGTCCTGGAAGTTGCTGTGCAGCGTGACGATGAACGGGTGCCGCAACAGCCGCAGGAGCTTGACCTCGGACTTGATGTGGTCCAGCTGCGACATCTGGAGCACGTAGGTCTTCTTGATGATCTTCAAAGCGTAGTGCTGGTTCTCGGCGATGCTCCGCACGAGGCGCACGCGGCCGAAGGTGCCCGTGCCCAGAGTCTCGAAGATCTCAAAGTCCGACAGCAGGTAGGTCTTCGTCTCGCGCTTCACGGGCAGCGACTCCGGGTTCCCGCCGAAGCGCTGCACCTTCTTCGAGAAGAGGCCCATGCGGCCCCGCGGCGCCGGGGCCCGTCGTCGTTGGGGGCCGGCAGCCCCGGCGCTCGACGCGCTGGCGGCAACGTGTGTGTTTGCCGGGGCGGTGAAAACAAATCTCATTAGCGCTCGATAACCGCGCCGCTATAGACCGCCGCCGCCGGGTGACGGGCGCCGCTGCTCTCGGAGGTCGCCGGCGGGCACGGTCGCACCATGTCGGTGCGTGACGCCGCGTCGAGAATGGAGCGGGGAGAGGCTGCCGGGGACGGCGGGGCCGGGCTGCGGCGGGGGATTCGAGCGACCGCGCCGCCGCGCGACGCAGCCCCGCGGCCGCCGGACGCCCGCCCGCGTCGCAGGGCAACCAAATGAACGAGGTCGACGAGGTGATCCGCGAGCTGAAGAAGAACAAGGGCTTCAACGGCTTCGTCATCATGAACAACGACGGCGCGCGCGCCGCGCCCCGCTCGCGCGACCGGGCTCGCTCCGCCGACCGCGCGCGCGCGCAGGCATCGTCATCCGACACGAGCAGATGGAGTACAAGGTGGCCGTCCACCACGCGTACCTCGTGCTCGACCTCTGCACGAAGGCCCGGGAGCACATCCGCACGCTGTTCGAGTCGCCCGAGAACGAGGTCGAGAGCCTCCGGCTGAAGACGGACTTCTACGAGATGATCGTCTCGCAGCACGGCAACTTCACGCTCGTCGTCATCCAGATGGAGGAGGTCGCGGAGCCCGTCGCCGCCGCCGGCGAGAAGAAGGAGGGCGAGGGCGAGGAGAAGAAGGCCGAGTAGGCTCCGCGCGCCCCATAAGCATCGTCGACTGTCGTAGAGACATGCCCAGCCCCCGGGAGAACACACACCACCTAGTAATAGAGCCGCTTCGACGCCGCGAGCTCCGCGCCCTCGAGGACCGGCGTCGCCGTCCAGCGGCCGACGACGAAGTACTTGTCGCCGAAGCCCGGCAGGAGGCCCCGTCGCCGCACGGAGATGGAGCCCGAGTCGAGGATGACCTTGTCGTCGGACGTCGGCAGGTAGCCGGGCGTCGGGTTGCCGTCGGGGACGCGGAGCTCGAGCCTCGAAACCGCCGACTTCGCGGCGTTCAACGCGTCGACCTTCTTCGTGAGCGCGAGGAGGCCGAGGGGCCCCGGGGCCTCCTTGCTGGCGTCGAAGCCGTCGACGTCGGCCTGCGCCGCGAAGACGCCCTGCTTCGCGCCGAGCAGTCCCTTTTTCGCGTCGGCGACGGACGCCTCGTCGAAGGCCGACGCCGTGAAGTAGAGGCGCTCCGCGGGCAGCTCGACGCCCCGGGACTCGACGTCTGTCGCTTCCGACATGTCGAGCCAGAAGCGGAAGACGTTCGGCACGCGGTTCCGCGTGAGCACCCAGGCGCCGGTGCCCGCGGCGACGGTCTGCTTGCCGCCGAGGCCCGTGAACGTCGCCTGAGCCGCGACGGCCGTGCCGACGCCGCCGCGGCCGAGGAACGGCTCGCTCGCGTCGCCCGGGGTGTCCAGGAAGTCGACGTCGGCCTGGAGGAAGAAGCGCGCGCCGGAGGCGGCCCAGCTCTTGGGCATGCTCGACCCGGGCTCGCGGCCGAGGTTGAGCGCGACGCTCCACTTCGGCGGCGACGGTGTCGTCGGCGCGCTGAGCGCGTCGGCGCTGGACGCGCACAGCAGCAGCGCGATCCATGCGGTCGAGCTGCGCTTGGCGCCAAGCCTTGCGCGCATTGTCTGTGTGCCCATGCTTCGTGGCTTGCTGCTCACAGCCGCTTCGAGCGTGGCCGAGCGTCTCGGCCGAGGCTGAGACACGAGCTCGAACAAAATCTTCAACATGAAGTATGTTGAAGTAAAGCTGCCCCGTCGTACGATCCATTGTCCATGGCAGCCCATTGAACTAGCTTCGGAATGATGAGAGTCGTCTATGCATCCCTGGTCTCTTGCTGCCTCTTCGGCGACGCCAAGCTCGTCGTGCCGACGCGGCGGCAATTCACGAAGCAAACGACGAAAGTCCTGGACGCCACGATCATGGCCGCCGGCGCCGGCACGGCCGTGCGCTCGCTCACCGCGCTCGAGGCGCGTTTTCCCGGCAAATTCTTCCTGCCGCCCATGCTGTCCTCGACGGTCATCTTCTTCTCCGGCTATCGTCCGCCGCGGCCGACGGGCGTCGTCGTCTCCGCCGTCGGCGCCGCGCTCGTCGGGACCGCGACGGGGTCGACGTCCATGTCCGTCGCGATCCAGCTCCTCTGGTTCAAGGCCACCGCGTGCTTCTACGCGCCGTCGGCCGTGCTCGCGGGCCAGATGGCCGTCGCGCCCTGGTTCAGCGCCGCCGCGCGCAAGAACTACGTCATGTCGCCCTGGCTCAGCGGCCACGCGGTCATCTGGGCCGCGGCCGCCGCGACGGCGGAGCTCCGCGCGCGGTGCCGCTACGCGCTCACGCGGCGCGAGTTCCAGAGCCTGAGCGCGCTCGACGATTCGGAGCTCCGCGCGATCTTCGACAAGTACGACACGTCCGGCGACGGGTTCCTGGACGCGCTCGAGCTCCGCCTCGCGCTCCGCGCGGCCATGGGCACGGACCGGCCCCTGAGGGAGTGCCGCAAGCTCGTCGCCGCCATCGACGCGGACGGCAACGGCGTCGTCGAGTTCGACGAGTTCCAGGGCGTCTGCCGCTCGGGGCTCCACTAGGAACTTAGCGGTCGCGCGGGGCGCGGGCGGCCGTCGGTGGACGTATCCCACCAGAAGCAGGCCGTGTTGAAGACGGGCGCATCTCCGAACCACGCGGCCCAGCGCGCGGCCGCGTCGCGGACGTACGCCGTCGTGTTGCCGGACGCGTCGAGGTCGTCGTCGCGGAGCGCGCCGAGGAACTTGTTTCGGGGCCGGTCGAACATGAATATGTAGAGTTTCCCGTCGATGATCGCCCACGTGTTCGGCCCGCCCTTGGGACCGAGCGTCGTCTTGCTCCAGAATTTTTCTTCCGCCACGCCCCAGGAGCAGAACCCGCCGAACTGCGGTACATATGCGTAGGGTCTCGTTTCGAATGTCGCTCGATTCGCCTCCGTCGAGAAGTAGAAAGTGTAACCGCCGTAGGTCGCGTTGTGCGCCGCGGAGCCCGCGACGGCGCCGGCGCCGGCGTCGAGCGAAAAGTACGCGACGACGTCGAAGCCGCTCAGCACCGGCCCGGCGGCGGGATCGTGGCACGGCTGGCGGCGGCGGCGCCAGGGCGGCGATTGTCCTCCGGGGACGCCGCGCCAGGGAGGCGGGTTCGTTTGGAACCGAGACGCACCGGGAGGCGGTTGCTTTTGGAGGAACCGGCGGCGGCGCCGCGGTCCGGCTTCGGTGGCCGCGTCCACGGCGCAGCCCACATTGGCAACGAATGCGCCGACCACGAGGGAGACCACGGCTCGAGAGCGCATGCTGCCCAGGATTCACGCGCCACCCATACTGCGCAAATTGAAGCTGCAGTTGCAGCATGTAAATTGTTCACCAGAAACCAAGCGACCTTCCTAAGGCTGCCCTCTCCATTGGCGCCGCGGCGTGCGGACGCCGCGGACACCGCGTCCGCGGCCATGGTGCTGCGCCGCGGCCGGCGGCGGCGCTACGTCTCGAGGCTGGGCGTGTGCCTGGCGCTGCTCGTGGCCGCCTGGTGCGCCGTGACGTTCGTGTCGCTGCGCCACG
>NW_008705561.1:1022504-1027512 GCF_000186865.1 Aureococcus anophagefferens
GCCCGCCGCCGGCGAGGGCGGCGAGGCGCTGCTCATGCCGCCCGGCGGCGGCGGCGTGCGCGGCGCGCGCGGCGCGGCCGAGGCGCCGCGCGAGGCGGCGCTCGCGCGCGCCTGCGCGCAGCGCTGGGCGCTCCCGGACGTCCGCCGCGGCGCGGGCTCCGGCGCCGCGCGCGTCGCGCCCGGCGGCTCCGCGCTGCTGCTCTTCGTGCACTTCGAGGACGAGGTCGCCGGCGGGCGGCGCCAGGCCTGGGCCGCGCGGCGCGAGGCGTCGCGGCTCGCGGCGCTGCTGGCGGCGCACGGCGGCGGCCGCGTCGCCGTCGCGGGCACGGGCCTCGACTACTACGAGAAGCGGCGCGACCTCGCGCTCGGCGGCGCGGCGGCCTTCGTCGCCGTCGGCGGCGCGGTCAACGCCACGAGCCGGCCGCGCTACGACGAGGCGCGCGCGCGGAACGCGGCGCTGCGCCGCGCGCGGGACCTCGCGGCGCGGGGCGGCCTGCGGATCGCGGGCGTCGTCTTCGCGTCGGCCCGCGCGGCGTGGTGCGCCGAGGACGCCCTGCGCCTCGCGGCGACCCTGTCGTCGAGGGGCGCGGCGGGCGCCGACGTCGCCTGCGCCGCGGCGCTCGACGAGCGGGCCGACGGCGCGCCGGGCGCGAAGCTCCGCGGCGACAGCCTGGGCGCGGGCGGCCGGGGCCTCTTCTTCCGCTTCGCGCCCAAGGGCATCGACGACCGCTACGAGCAGACCTGCGACGGCGCCCTGCGGCCGCCGTCGCAGCCCGGCGCGCCGCGGGACAACTGGAGCGGCGACCTCGTCCCGCGCGTCGGAGGCGCGCCGAAAGCCGCGCACGGCGGCGCGGCCGTGTGGCCCGCGCTCGTCTTCTCCTGCTGGTCGCCGCTGACGGCGGTGAACGCCCGGCACCTCTTCGGGGAGCTGAGCCTCGACGACGACGCCGCGCGCGGCTTCCGGCCCGCGGCGGTGCCGGCGCTCAAGTTCCGCGTCGCCGTGCGCCACATGGGCGAGTGCGACGCGCCCGCGCCCGTCATGCTCGTCCTCGACGTGCACCGGCGCGTCCAGTCGTCCATCTACGGCGGCAAGGCCGTCGTCATCTACGACGGCGCGGCCGCCGTCGCGCCGGCGCCGGACGGCGGCGCCGCGCTCGGGCGCCGGCGCGCGCCGCTCGCGCCGAACCGGTCCGACGCGGCGCTGCGCCTCTTCGGCGACTTCCCCGCCGCGGCGCCCAAGCACGTGCGCTGCTGCGGCGAGGAGGAGGACCCGGGCGGCTGCGTCTGGCGGCCCACGCTCCTGGAGCGGACCGAGGGCTCGGGCACGGCCGAGGCGCTCGAGCGCGCCGCGGCGCAGCAGGAGGCGGCCGTGCTCCGGGGCGAGGCGTCCTGGATCGAGCGGCGCGAGGGGAAGAAGGTGCGGCGGGACCCCGCCGAGGCCCTCGCGCGGCTCCGGGACGCGGCGCGCGAGGAGGACGTCCCGGAGGACCCGCGCGACGCGTTCCGCCGGTCCTGGGCCCGGAAGCGGCGCGCGCGGGGCCGGCGCGTGCTGGGCGAGGAGGAGCCGAGCTCGCGGGACGCGAAGAACCTGCGGTCCGCCATCCTCGAGGAGATCGTGCGCCGGCGCGAGGTCGAGATCGCGGCTTTGAAGAACGCGGAGGCGGACCCGCTCTACGTCGCGGACCTCGGCGACGACGACGGCGCGAAGCGCCTCAAGGCCGAGGCCAAGGCGGCCTTCACGCGCATCGTGACGCTACCGAAGGTCATCCCCGCGAACGCGACGGCGCCCTGGGCGTCCGCGATCCCGCGCGTGATCTTCCAGACGTTCCGGTCGCGGTCCGTGCCCTTCCGGCTCCACGAGGCCGTCATGAGCTGGTCCCGCGCGAACCCGGCCTACGAGCACCGCATCTTCGACGACGACGACATGGGCGCGTTCGTCGTGGAGACCTTCGGCTGGGACTCGCGGGAGATCCGCGCGCTGAACGCGGCGCCGTCGGGCGCGCGGCTGCGTGGAAATCGACCACGGGTTTGGGGGGTCCTGACCAAACTTCAGAATTCTCTAGCTCGGTCACATCGAAGTCGATTCGGCTGATTTTTGGACGCATCGATTGTTCTCGTCGAGTTCTCGAAGCACAGCCGAAGAGTAGAAACTGTCGCATACGCTCACATTGCAGTCGGGTCGAAGATTTGAATTCGGCACAGGCGCGCAGCGCGCGGACCTCTTCCGCTACCTCGTGATCCACGCCCACGGCGGCGTCTACGCGGACGCCGACTCCGTCTGCGTCCGGCCCCTCGACGCCTGGCTCGACGCCGACGAGGACCGGCTGGTCGTCGCGCTCAACGGGCCGCCGCGCTTCGACGTGAGCCAGTGGGCCTTCGCCGCGCCGCCGGGGCACCGCGTCCTCGCCGCGGCCGCGGCGCTCGCCGTGGACAACCTGCTCCGGAGCTCGGGCAACCTGCCGCGGAAGCGCGGCGCGAAGAAAGCCGGCGCCTTCCCGAAGAACTTCACCGCGCGGCCGCCGAACGTCGTGCCCGTGTTCCGGGGCCTCCGCCGCGTCTTCCGCGAGGACCCGCCGGCGGCCCTCGCGGCCTCGGAGCCGGCCCTCGCCGCGGCGGCGGCGCGGGACCGCGAGACCAAGGGCGGCTACGACGTCGAGGCCCGCTGGGAGTGCCCCGTGGCCAACGTCAACCAGATCGGCGACGAGGGGCTCACGGGGCCGCCCGTGCTCCAGGCGGCGCTCGAGGCCGTCGCCTACGCCGACGCCGGCGTCGGCGCCAAGCTCAAGCTCCCGACCGTGCTCCTCTCGTCCGACGAGCGCCTCCAGTTCACGCGGAAGGACGGCTCGCCGGACCCGGCGGTCGCGCGCGCGACGGCGAACCGGCCGCTGTCGCTCGGCGAGAGGTTCGCCGTCCGCGCGGCCTTCCGCGAGCTCGTGAGCCTGCGCCCGCCGGAGTTCGGCGCGGCCATCAACTCCAAGTACGCCGACGAGCAGTCCTACAAGGACGACCTCGCGACCGCGGGCGTGAAGCACTGGTCCGACGCGTGGGCCGAGTACGACATGGGCATCTACAACATCCTCAACCCGCAGACGCCGCCGACGCCCAATCCGACGCCCGAAGTCCCGGAGACGCCCGCGCCGACGCTCGCGCCCGTGGGGCGCGAGGACCTCGGCAGGCAGCTCGACGCGATCCTCGAATCCGCGCGGCGCGCGCGCGAGCGGCGCGAGAGCGCGGAGCGGGGCGTAAGCTAGTTCTACCGCCGGATGCCCGGGGGCGCGGCTTACAGCTCGAGCCGGCTCGTGGGTGCTCGCTGAACTCACTGTCGACCTCTTGAGGCAAGCCGTCGCAATGTGCTGCTCCCGAGGCCTCGGCGCGCGCATAGAAGCAAACTAACGACGATGGCCGCAGCCTCGTCGACCGCCGCCGACGCCGCGGCGAAGGTCGAGGCCCTGTGGGCGCCGGCGAGCGCCACGACGTCGTCGCTGCGCCTCGCCCTGTCCAACGTCGAGGTCGCGCTGACGCTGCTGCGCGAGCGCGGGCGCTACTTCGTCGCCGCCGAGGAGTGCGCCGGCCTCCTGCGCGCGGCGCCGCCGGAGGACGACAACGGGCGCGACGCCTACACGACGGCGCTCACGCGCTGCGTCGAGGCGCGCGCGTTCCTCGCGGAGCGCACGAGTTCCTTCGCGGGCGCCAAGGACGAGCTCCGGCGCGTCGACGCGGTGCTCGCGGCGGCGCTCGACGGCGTCCGGGCCGCGCTCGCGGCGCGCGCGGACCGCTTCGGCGACGCGGCGCTGCTCCGCGACGGCAAGTGGCGCGCGGCGGCCGCGGCCGACGACGAGGACGCGCGCGCCGCGTGGCTCTGGGGCGCGTGCGCCGTCGTCGCGGGCGCCGACGACGACGACGACGACGCGCGGAACTCCGACGACGACGACGCGCCGGACCACCTCGAGCCGCTGCGCACGGCGACGACGGGCGGGTCGTCGCCGCGGCGCCGCCGGTCCGGCGACGGCCCGCGCGTCGCGCTCGCGAAAGCCTACGGGACCGCGCGGCGCACGCGCGGCGAGGGCGCCGTGCGCGCGTACCTCGACGCCGCGCCGCCGCCGCGCCACGACGTGCCCTACGGCCTCGGGAGCCACGGCCTGCTCCGGACCTACGCGTTCTGCCGCGCGGGCTTGGCGGGCGAGCGGTCCGCGGCGCGCGCGCTCGCGCGCGGCGCGCTCGGCGGCGCGGCGCCGCGCGAGGCCCTCGCCGCCGCCGCCGCGGCGCCCTACCTCGACCTGCTCAAGCGGTCGTCGCGGCGGGCGCTCGCGGCGATCGCGTCCGCGCCGGGCGCGCGCGGCGACGACGGCTCCGTCGCCGCGCGGCGCGAGGCCGCGCGGTGCGCCCTCGACCTCTTGCTGCGGCACCGCGCGTCGGCGGAGCGGCCCCTGCGCAAGGCCTGCAAGCAGCTCGACCGGTCCCTGCTGCCGCGGCTCGACGAGCTCGCCGCGGATTTGACGCAGGGGGCCGTGGACGCGCTCCGCGCGGCGCTCGACGCCGTCGCGGGCGACGGCTCCGCGGACGGCGACGCGCTCGCGCTCGCGGGCGCCGCCGCGGCCTGCGTGCGGCGCCTGCTCGCGCCGCCGACGCGCGCGGCCTTTAGCCTCCTGCGCCTCGCGCCGGGCGGCGCGCCGCCGCCGTGGGCGCGCGACGCGCCGGGCCGCCGCGCGGCGCTGAGCGCGTCCATGGTCGCGGCCGCGGACGCGCGCGACGCCCTGCTGTGTTTGCGGGCCGTGAGCTCCGACTTTGGCTACGCGGCCTTGAAGGGCGCGGACGCGCGGCGCGCGGCCGCGGCCGCGGAGTCGCCGCGGCGGCCGACGCTCCGCGGCGCGGCCAAGGCCGTCATCGCGACGACGGTGCTCAAGCGCCTCTCGTCCATGCGCTCCAGGTCGAACGCGGACCTCGACGCCGCCGACGCGCCGCCGCCGGCGCCGCCGCGGAGCGCGCCGCCGGCCGACGACGCGTGCGA
>NW_008705561.1:1027903-1032821 GCF_000186865.1 Aureococcus anophagefferens
GCTCGCGACGGCGACGGCCAAGTGGGCCTGCGACGACGCCGCGCTGCGCGACGAGCTCAAGGCCGACCTCAAGCGCCTCGTCGCGGACCCCTGGGAGGCGTTCTACGCGCGCAACGCGCACCGGCCCTTCTCGTCCAAGCACCAGGACAAGTACACGCGCTGGGCGCCGAGCCTCGTCGACGCGGCCCTCGACCGCTGCTTCGACCCGGGCCGCGCGACCGCGCCGCGGCGCCCCTCGACGCACTGGGCGGGCGCGGCGGCCCAGGCCGCGCTGCCGCCGTAAAGGTGGGGGGATTTTGATTGTGTCTGGCGGGGAATCAACATGCTCAGGCTGGTTAGTCCCAATCGTCATATTTCGGTGTCCCCGGCACGCGACGCGGCGCAGGATCAACTTCCGGTTCGGGCAGGAGGTCCCAGTCGGCGAGATCGCCCTCGAATTCGCCGTGGTTCGGATCGCCGTCGAACTCGACGCGACGGAGGCGGGTCATGGCGGGATTGCGACCGTCGGGCGTCTTGAGCTTCGCTTTGAGCCTCGAGATGTAATCGCGGCCGTTCCGCCCGCGCATGTCGTTCACGGGGCGACCCCAATCTCGCACAGCGCCGGCCGCGAGGAGTTCGGCGCCGCCACAGTCTTGGTCGAAAGTTCGGTCTTCGGTCTGGCCGGGGTCGCCGAGCTGGACCGGCTCCGCGCGGAAGGAGTAATCCGTTGCCCAGACAAACTCGAAGACATCGCCGAGGAACTGGCGGCGCAGCAAATGGTCCATGCGCTTCGTGATGCGAGCTAAAACTGCGAGGCCGGTCCCGGCGACGAATTCGATCTTTGGGGCTCCGTCCGCGAGGTTTCGCACAAGCGCGTCGATCACGATCGTACGGGCCGTACGGAGCTCGAAGGAGCGGACCCCTGAGTCCTCCATCCACGACTTCCGTCCGAAACGGTCGGTGAAAGATCTGAGACCCGTGCCGCACGCAAACAGGTGGCCAGTCCGGAACGAATAGGACAGAGACTTCACGTTGAGGTGGGACGAGTCGTGCTCAGATACGAGACGGCCGGCGCCGGCGCAGTGATAGATGCGCACCGAATTACCGGATTTGTTGGCTTGCTCATCTGACGCAATGGAGCTGACTTGGCCGTAATCGTCCTCTTCTGCGAACTCGAACCCAACAGCCAGCAAAGTATCATCGACAAAGACCACGGAGCTGGGCCGTTGCCAGCGGCGACAGGCGATCACGGACAGGATCCCCTTCGACATGATGTTGCGCACGTACACGAAGCCATTGTGCAGAGCGTAAGCCACGAACCACGCGTCGGGCGTGACCGAGACGCCGGAGATTTTCGTACGTTCGTGCGCGGGAAACGTGAGGGCCGCGCACGACGTGACGTCAGCTACGTTCTCACCCTCGCGGAACAATTCGTACACGGTCACGGTCCCAGCAATAGCTTGCTGTGTCTTGCCGGTACCGAGCGGGATACGCTCGTAGGCGACGGCGAGGTACGAAGACTGACCTTCGGAGTCAGTCGCTTGAAAATTCTTTGAGAAAACGAGAGTCGTCGCGCACCAATTGAACGGCCGTTTCGACAGCTTGCCGATGCCGCGACCGCAGCCGAGCGTCGCCCACTCGTCGAGCTCGTCCGTTCCCGCTGGCGCAAGGTACTCCAAGAGGCCCCGCTCGGCGGGCGCATACAATTCTACCTTCGATCCGCCCGTCGTCACGGCGAACACCTCGCCGTCTGGGGACCAGGCGAAGCAGGCCACGGGCGGCATGCCGGGCGCGCAGTTCTCCACCACCTTGATCGACCGGATGCGCCGCCCCGTCGCCGTCAGGAACTGCGAGATGTAGCACCCGCTCGCCGCGGCGTAAGTCTCGCCGTCGGGCGAGAAGCCGACGCCCGCGGTCCCGTGGGTCATCTTGTGCGTGCGATGCAACCGACCGTCGCCATCCGCTCGGTCAAGCCGCCACAGGCGCAGCAGCGACGAGCCGAACGGATTGCGCGCCGCCGTGAGCATCCAGTCGCCGTCAGGCGACACAGCGGCCTCGGCCACGCGTGTTTCGTGGTCGGATAGCCAAAAAACTTCGACGTCGTCGCTGCTGACGCTATTGTCAGTCATCGCGCGGTGCGGCGACGAGCTCTGGGTCCGCAGGGTGGCTGCCGCGGCGAGGCCACTCACGATTTGGAGCTCAGACTGCAGAGGCTCGGGTCGAGCTCGAGGCCTGCACCATGCAACAGATATGCAACGTCGGCTTAGGTGAACTTCGTTGCAGCGGCCTGGGCGAGCACCGCGAGACCTGCTTGATTTTAGGGTGCCAGCTATTTGCATGGGCGGGTGGGAGTGAGGCCGATCAGTACAGGCAGATGCCGCACCCGAGCTGGGCAGCGCGTCTCGTTGGTGCTCGCCGCGGATCGCAGCGGGTGGATGCCAGCTGATCGCAATGGACCTGGCCGTCCGGCAGCGCGTCTCGTCGGCGCTCGGCGCAGATCGCGGCGTTGGGTGCTAGCTGCTCACTGCCTTCTTGCGCCAAGGCGTTCGATTCAAGAGTACCTTGAACTGCACGTTCAGCAGTCGCCGATTGCCAGAGAGCTCTCTGCGCTTTAGCTGAGCTGGTCGCGCCGCGAGGCAACTACCGCCAACTCGATCTGGTCGCGTTACCCACGACCCTAGCACCAAGCACCGCACCTCCATCAAAACGCAAAGTATGTCGCGGGCGAGGGCCTTCGCCGCGGCGGGCCTGCTGCCGACGTCGCTGCTCGGCTGGGAGCTCTACGCCTACGTCGACAAGGTGCAGCGGTCGCGCACCAAAAAACAGACGCCCAAGCTCGTCGAGGGGTCGACGCTCTGGCTCGCGGAGCGCGAGGCCCAGACCCTCGACGTCGTGCTCTTCCGGCGGCGCCTCGGCGCGTTCGGCCCGTCCGCCGCGCTCGCGGACTTCGCGCACCAGCGCGTCGACGCGTCGGCGCCCTACGACGGCGTCGGCGTCGTCGTCGTCGAGCGCGACGGCGTGCCGCGCGTGCTCCGCGCGGGCATGGACGGCGCCGTGACCTGCGCGCCCCTCGCGGCGGTGCTCAAGGACACGGCCGACTACGACGAGGTGCTCGTCAAGCCGCTCGCGTGGCCGGACCGCGGCGAGGCCGTCGCCGACGCGCGCAAGTTCGCCGCGGGCGCCGTCGTGCGCTGCGGCGGCGGCGACGGCGGCGCGCGCGGGCCCTGGGACACGCTCGCGGACGCGCGCGTCGCGCCGCTGGTCCTGCCCCGCGAGGCCTGGCCGCGGCCGCCGGGCGGCGGCGGCCCGCTGCGGGCGCGCGTCGACGGCGCCGTGTCGCCCGGGGCGACGCTCGTCCTCGAGCTACTCTGCGCGTGCAACGTCGTCGCGCCGCAGCACCGCGACGCCGCGCTCGTGCCCGCGGACTTCGCCAACGACGCCGTGCCCCTGCGCCGCGGCGCGCGCTACGCGGCCCACGTCCTCACGGTCAAGGCGCCGAACTTCGCCGCGCCCCAGGAGTAAAAACGAGGGCACCTACTTCGGGACCTTGAATGGTGCAGTCCGACTCGCTCTCAGAGCAGCATGAGCTCCAGCTCGGTGGTGAGCATCTTCCTCGTCGTCGCCCTTGCGTCGGCGGCGGAGTACGTCTGCACGGAGCGCGCGCCGCTGACGTCGACGCGGCCGCGGCCGAGCGTCGACGGCGGCACGAGCCTCTTCATCGGCGGGAAGCTCACGCCCTGGGAGGGCAAGGTCGTCGACGTGCTGTCGCCGGTCTACGGCGAGGACGGGACCCAGGCGGTCATCGGGTCGCTGTCGGCCATGGACGGCGGCGCGGCGACGACGGCCGCCCGCGCGGCGGCCGCCGCGTGGGACCTGGGCCAGGGCCCGTGGCCGCAGAGCTCGCTCAAGGACCGCGCGGCGGCGCTCGGCGCGTACCTCGACGAGCTCGAGGCGACGGCGCGGGACGCCATCATCGAGACGCTCATGTGGGAGATCGCCAAGTCCGAGAAGGACGCGGCCAAGGAGTTCGACCGCACGGTCGCGTTCGCGCGGACGGTCATCGCGACGGCGCTCGAGGGCGACGCGGCGGAGCCCTTCGGGGCCTGGACGGGCCTGGGCGGCGTGCGGGGCCGCGTGCGCCGCGGGCCCGTGGGCGTCGCCCTCATGCTCGCGCCCTTCAACTACCCGCTCAACGAGATGTACGCGATGATGATGCCCGCGCTGCTCATGGGCAACTGCGTCATCCTCAAGCTGCCGGCCATCGGCGCGCTGGCCCACGTCCTCACCATCGAGGCCATCCGCAAGACGCTGCCGCCGGGCGTCGTCAACTTCGTGTCCGGGTCCGGCCGCGCGACGCTGCCGTCCGTCATGGCGTCGGGCGTCGTCGACTGCCTCGGCTTCATCGGGGGCTCCAAGGGCGCCGACGCGCTCATCCAGCAGCACCCGCGGCCCCACCGCCTCAAGGTCTTCTCCCAGCTCGAGGGCAAGAACCTGGGCGTCGTCTTCGCGGACGCGGATCTCGACGCCGCCGCGGACCAGATCGTGCTGGGCGCGCTGTCGTACAACGGCCAGCGCTGCACGGCCATCAAGCTCGTCGTCGCCCACGCGTCCGTCGCCGACGCGCTCGTCGCCAAGCTCGAGAAACGCATCGACGGCCTGAAGCGGGGCCTCCCGTGGGACGCGGGCGTCGACGTCACGCCGCTGCCGGAGCCCAAAAAGCCCGCGTACCTCACGGAGCTCATCGCCGACGCCGTCAAGCACGGCGCCGCCGTCGTCAACGACCGCGGCGGCGACACGGAGGGCCAGCTCTTCCACCCGGCGCTCGTCTACCCCGTCACGGCCGCGATGCGCCTCTTCCACGAGGAGCAGTTCGGGCCCGTCGTGCCCGTGGCGACCTACGAGGACCTCGGCGAGGTCGTCGAGACGCTCAAGCACTCCG
>NW_008705561.1:1032961-1039388 GCF_000186865.1 Aureococcus anophagefferens
CTCCGTCGAGACGCTCATCGCGGTGAACGACGACGCCAAGGGCGCGGCGTTCGGCGACGCGCTCGGGGACGTCGCCAACTTCCTCAAGCCGACGAAGTAGGCGCGCGCGTCGCGTTACAACCGCCAGGCGAGCGCGGGCACGGGCGCCCCGGACGCGGGCCGCGCGGCGCTGGGCGCGTCCCAGGGCCGGCCGAGGACCGCGGACCCGTCCGGGAGCAGCGACGCGTAGTACGTGCCGTTCTCCGGCGCGCCGGCGCGCGCGGACGAGAGGAACGAGCTCACCTCGGCGCCGTTGGCGTTGAGCTTGCGGAAGCCCTGGCCCCGGGCGTCGGAGAGCCACGTGACGCCCAGGGCCGCGGAGGCGCACGCGGCGGCCCACCACTCGACGTAGGTCAGCAGCGCGCCGTCGGCGAGCGCGGCGCCGCGGTCGCGGCCCGAGTGCGCGCGCGCGAGGCCCGCGTCGAAGGACGCGACGTCGTAGGTGCGCCCGAGGTCGCGCCGGAGCCTCTCTACGAGCGTCGCGTCGTCGGCGAGGAGCAGCGCGGTCCGGGCCCCGAGCGCGGAGAGCGCGGCGGACGCGAGCGCGGACGTCGCCGCCGCGCGGGCGTCGACGTAGGCGGCGACGGCGCGGGGCGATTTCGTCTTGCGGCCCCGGAGGTCGCGCGCGAAGGTCCGCGCATGGACGACGGCGTCGAACAACCGCGGCGGCCGCGGGCCCGCCTGTGTTGGGATTGGCTCATTCTTGGACGAGCGCTTTTCTCTCGTCGAGCTCTCCGCAAGAATCGCTTCGAACGACGTCGGGTTGAAGATTCGGTTTCGGCGCGGGGCCCCGCCGCGACGAGCGCCTCGAAGGTGGCCGGCGGGCCGCGCCAGAGGCGTCGCAGGCGGCCCATGACCGCCGCGTTCGGCCCGCCGAGCACCGCGCGCAGCTCCGCGTCGTGCGCCGCGTCGAAGCGGCCGCGCTCGCCGGCCGTCGCGTA
The DNA here is from genome assembly GCF_000186865.1 of Aureococcus anophagefferens. Lineage (NCBI taxonomy): Eukaryota > Pelagophyceae > Pelagomonadales > Pelagomonadaceae > Aureococcus > Aureococcus anophagefferens. The sequence continues at coordinate 1,033,942 of NW_008705561.1, forward strand.
AGCCGCGAAACGGTCGGCCGCGCAGTCGTGGCTCGGCCCGGCGCCGCGGCGCCGGAGCCGGCCGCGGCAGTCGAAGGCCTCGCAGAGCTCGGCGAAGGCGTCGACGGCGACGAACGCGAGGCTGGAATTTCGCGCCGCGGCCGCGCGGAGGTACCGCGGCACGCGCCGCACGACGTTCCCCAGGCCCACCGGCCCGTGGCCGAGGCCCTGGCACGACCGCTCCAGCACGAGTTCGTCGCTGCGTGGTGCCGTGGCCAGTGTCGCGGCCCGAGCCCAGGCCTCGTCGTCACCCTGCGCGGCGACGAGGCACCAGGCGCCTAGGAGGCGCGCCGCCATCGTTAGGCCAAGACGGCTTGTCGAGTGTGGACACATTGTGGAGGTTTTTGGGCGAGTCGTGATTAGCGCGAGCTCCTCGCTGGCGACTCGAACGCGCCGCCATGCGCTTCGCCGTCGTCATCGTCGTCGTCATCGGCCTCGGGCTCGCCGCTGCGAGGCCGTGCGCCGAGATCACGCGGCGAAAGAAGTGCGAAGCGCAGTCGCACCTCTGCGCATGGGACGAGGAGAAGCAGACGTGCGGCGACGCCGCCGAGACCTCGGGCCTCGGCGACGCACCTCGCAAAAACTCCTCAATCAGCTCGACGTCGTCGACTTTGACGAGGGCGTCTGGACGAGCGATGACCAACACCTCGTGGTGGAAACTCGCGCTGAGCGCGCCGGCCGTCGTGCCCGACTTCGCGCTCGTCGCCCGGCACGTCTGCGACATGCCGGCGTGGGCGGACGACGTCGCCCTGGTCGACGAAAGGGCGCGCACCAACCGGGACATCGACCTGCTGCGCGGAAACTGGAGATACTTCCCCGCCGGCTGCCGGAGCCGCGGCGGTCCCGCGTGGGACGGCCACGGCGAGGACCCGAACAAGGCCATGGACGGCCTCGGCCACTTCGGCCTCGTCATCGCGGACACCATCGCGAAACGCCGCGGCGCGCGGACGCGGCCGCATTTCTTCGGCGAGTCCGCGAGCGTCTCCGCGATCTACCTCCGCGACGTCGCGGGCCTCGGCGACGGCTTCGCGCCCGCGCTCTACTGCCACGAGACCGACGCCTGGCTGAAGCCTTTCAACCATCTCAAGAAGAAGTTCGACAAGGATTACGGCAAAGCGCGGAAGGCGCTGCGCCGCTACTTTTACGACGCGTACCCGTCGGGCGACGATTTCCTCCGCGGCCACTTCGAGTGCTTCCTCGCGCCGCCCCTGGACGAGTGGTTCGGCTTCGACGCGCTCCCGCCGGAGGACGACCCCGCGTGGGAGCGGCGCGCGGTCGCCGAGACCTACGCGGCGCTCGGCCGAGAGGCGTTCGCCGGAGGGTGCGGCGCGGACGCGGGCGACGTGCGGGTCATCGTCCACGCGCGCCTCGGCGATTTGATCGGCGCCACCCACTCCGGCGCTGTGCAAAAGGGAAACAGCGCCGACCGCGTCGAGGGCGAGCACCTGCGGAACGCGCTCCGCATCGTCGCGGCGCTGCGAGCGCGGCTCCCCGGCCGCGTCGTCCGCGCGCTCGTCCTGAGCGACTCGCCGCCGGAGACCGTCGCCGCGACCCTCGACGGGTTGGACGTCGGGATACGCGTCGGCCGCAAGCGGCGCGACGGCGCGTCGCGCCTCGTCGACGGCCGCACGGCCGGCCTCGAGCACGACTTCGACGTGAGCTTCCACGGCGCGGGCAACCCGCTCGTCACGCTCCACTGCATGGCGACCGCGGACCTGCTCCTCGGGCCCGAGAAGTGCGGCGACCCCTGGGTGCCGAGCGCGAGCCACGAAAAAGTGAACAACTTCCGCGTCAGCAGTCTCGGCGGCGAGCGCTGCAGCCACCTGCTCAGCTTCGGGCGCGAGCTGTCGGCGCGGGGCCTCTTCCGCGGCCTGCCCAGGGAGCCCCTCGACGCGGCGGCCGTCGAGGCCGGGCTCGAGACGGTCGTGCGGAAGTTGCAGAGACGGGGTGTGATAGGTTAGGTGGATACGCCGGGGGGTAAAGGGTGAATTTAGTCTATGAGGCCTTGCATGCGAATCGCCAAACTTTCGCCACTGCTGGCAGTAACACAGCTCGTGCCGGCCTCCGAGCGCCGACGCCGACGTCGAGCTCGCTACCGCGGCGACGAACACGGCCGCCGCGCGCCTCGTCGACGCCGCTCAAGATGGCCATCCACGAGCTCTTGTACTTCCCCGTGACCGCCTTGGGGGAGCCCATCCGCTTGGCGCTCGCCGTCGGCGGCGTCGATTTCAAGAACACGACGACGCGCAACGATGACACTTTTCACGAGCGCAAGAAGTCCCTCTCTCCGTTAGGCGAGGCTGGCCAGGTGCCCATCCTCGTCCTTCCGGACGGCAAGGCCCTCTGCCAGAGCCGCGCGATCCGTGGCGGCCGGCGTCCGAACTGTTGTGCGCGCCCGCATGGTTTTGTTTGTTGATCGCCGCGCGCGCGCGCGCGCGCCGCCGTCGGGTTTTCGACGCCGCCCCACCGCGCGCGCAGTCCGCTACCTCGGAAAGGTGTGCGAGTTCGAGGGCACGCCGCTCTACCCGACGGACCCCATCGCCGCCTACGAGGCCGACGCGCTCATCGACCTCGCGGACGACATGCGGTCGCCCGTCGCGTCGACGTTCGGCATCGCCGACCAGGCGGAGAAGGAGGCCGCGCGCGCGGCGCTCTGGGCCGAGGGCGGCAAGCAGGCCAAGTGGGCCGCGGCGCTCGACGCCACGCTCGCGAAGGATCCCATGGCGACGCTCACGATCGGCAACCTCTACGCCTTCTGCATGGTCAACATGTTCCGCACGCCGACCTTCCTCGACGGCGTGCCGCCGGGCGTCTTCGACCAGTACGCGAACATCGCCAAGCACCACGACTGGATCGCGAACCTCGCGCCCGTGAAGGCGTATTACGCGGACAAGGAGGAGCGCGAGGCCTTCAAGCCCCTCGCCGCCGAGCCCGCGGCCAAGAAGGCGAAGACCGACGCCTGAGGCCGGACGTCCGGCGGGGCGTCGCGCGACGACCGGCGGGGAGCCCCCACCTAGATCACATCCCCGAAAAGAATGAGTAAAGCCCCCGCGGTCTCAGACCTCGAGCTCGTCGTCGCTGCAGCCAGCTGCTCCCGCAGACGCTGTCCGCGCGGGGACTTATGCCGGGAACGACGGGGCGAGGGCAGGAATCGAAGGGAGGGTGGATCAAAGGGAAGGGCTAGGGTAGTGGAGGAACTTGTGGAGGACGGAGGCGACGGCGCAGGGGGCCGTCCGCAGTGTCGAAACCAAAAATTTTCGTGAGATAACCCGAGATCCGTTGAATCAAAAAGTTTGCACTTGAAGTGCAATGTTGAAGTTCAATTACCACGTTTCCCCGATTTTTTTGCCCCCCAAACGCCTCCAAATCGCCTTTTTTCGACATATAACGAGCTTATGTTGACATGATTTGATATAGGCGACCAATTTTGCCGAGGTTCGACGACCTCGCCCTTCCCTAGGCGTACTGGCGGCCCAGGATAGCTCCCTAGACGTACTCCGGCCGGCCAAGATAGTTAGTTACTTAATTCCTATGGGGGACGCCAGCCCTATGTGTGGTTCGACACTGGCCGTCCGCGCAACTTCAGTGTGTGCAACACAAAGTGCGTCGCCTCACGGACTGCGGACGATGAGCGACGAAAACAACCAAGGGAGACAGATTTTGGTCACATTTAACTTCAAGCGACCCCTCGCCGCGACGAACGACCCGCAGGCCGACACGGACGACGACGAGTTTTGCATCGAGGCCTTTGAATCCGAGGCGCGCACGTCCGACGGCGCGGCCGCCGCGCCGCCGGAGAAGAAGAAGCGGGGGACCGCGGATGACGAAGGGGCGGGCCCGGACACGGCGCGGGACTGGATAAGCGCACTAGCGCGGGGCTCGGACGCCGCGGCCTCCGGCGCCCGCGAGCGCGACGCGCGACTCGCGAACGGCGACGGCGACTCGCCCGGCGAGGCCGCGGCCATGCAGCTCGAGGAGGCCGCGTCGGCCGGCGGCGACGACGCGGAGGTGACGCGGCTGGTCCCTGGAGTGGTCCCTGCAGGGTGCGGGCCTGGGGACAGATTCTGGGTCTTCTTCGAGGACCGCAAGTACTGGGGCGTCGTGCCCCGCAGCGCGCGCGCGGGTGATACCATCGCGTGCCGCGCCGACCGCCTCATCCCTGCGTCTGCTCTGTGTGTGTCCGTGCCCGAGGGCCTCGCGCCGGGACAAGCACTGTCGATACGCACGCCCGGCGGCGGCGTTGTCAGCGCGCTCCTGCCCGCGGGCGCGACCCCGGGGACGATCGTCTTCTACGTCGACGGCGTATTACGCACCTCCTCCTTCGAGTCGCTCGCCGCCGCGCCGTCGCCCGCCGCGCCGGCGCCCGACGTCGCCGAGGAGAAGAGCGGCCGGCCCAAGCGCTGCGGCGCCTGCGCCGCCTGCCGCGCAAAGAGGGGCGCGCCCTGCGTCAGGCGCGGCTCCGCCATCGGCGACCGGGACGGCGTCGGCCCCGCGCTCGATGCCGTCGCGCCCCGCGTCATGCGGGCTCCGGCTCGGGCTGCGGCTCGGGCTGCGGCTTCGGCTTGGGCTCCCGCGCCCCGTCGCACTCGGGCTCGCGGCGAGCGCCGCGCGCCCGCGGCGGCCCCCGGCGCCCGCGACGGCGGCGGCACGTGCCTCGGCGAGCTACGATACCTCGGCGCCACGAAGATCGGCTGGCTCGAGGCCCACGGCATCGATACCGTCGAGGCGCTCGCCAAGATCGTCATCCGGGAGCCCGATGGTGCGTACAACCCGATGAACATCCAGATCACGGGAAACGTCCGCCCGGACCGCGCGGCGACCACCATGGCCAAGTGGCGCGCCCTCGCCCAGGCCTTCCTCGAGAATCGGCGTCTGAATCCCTCCTTCAAACGCCGCCGAGACGACCGCCGAGGCCTGCGCCGCGCGCACTGATCTTCCAGCCGGCGCCCGCGCCGACCGACGCCTGAGGTAGCGACTTGTATTGACGGCCCTTCCGAACTTTGAAAATGTGGTTACGGCTCCGTATTCAGATCTCGAGCTCGTCGAGCTCGTCGTCGTAGGGCGCGGGCGGCGCGCGCGCGGCGCCGCGGAGGGAGAAGGCCTTGAGCTCCTCGGTCGGGAGGGCCGTCTCGTCGGCGAGGGACGAGAGGCGCTCGCGGCGCTCGTCGGCCCAGGCGTCGTCGCGGGGCGCGGCGTCGCCGGTCGAGCCCCAGCGGCCGAAGAAGGACGAGTCGGCGTCCTCGCGGTGGTCCGGCGGCCGGTAGTGGTCCGGCGGCGGCGGCGGCGGCGCGGCGTTGGCCTCGTCGTGCGCGCGCTGCTGCTCCTCCTCGCTGAGCGCGAGCGCGAGCGCGAGGTCGCGGTCGATCTGCTCCTGCTCCAGCGGGTCCAGGTGCGCGGCGCGCACGGCC
>NW_008705561.1:1040177-1064303 GCF_000186865.1 Aureococcus anophagefferens
GCGCGGCGTTCGCCGTCGTCTGCCGCAGCGTCGCCTGGCTCGGCGCGAGCTCGCGGTGGCACGTCGCGCAGACGCGCAGCGGCTCCCGCGGGTCGAAGCTCGACAGCATCGAGTCCCAGTCCGGCGGGTAGACCGCCTCGGCGGGGTGGATGAGGCACTTGAACCGGCTGCAGTGGTCGCAGAAGATCATGCCGCAGCGCCGGCAGTGGTGGCGCCAGGTGCCGCTGTCGAAGGCCTTGGTGCACCCCATGCACCGGCCCGTCTCGCCGTCGTCCATCCACCGCGGGGCGCCCATGGCGGCCGCCGCGGCTGGGAACCGGCCGCCGAGCGTGCCAGACGCGGATGGCGTCGCGTCGCAAAACTTGGAGCAAAATGATTTTCCAGTGCGTCAACGAGGGCCACGTTGGCTCCATCTCGACCTCAATGAAGCCCGTGATGAGGTCGAACGCCTTAACGAACGCCCGAGTGGAGCCATTACGGCAGCGTCACGCCCGGCCGCCAGGGCGAGCGGGTCCAGGCGCCGTCGGCGACGAAGCCCGCGGCGTCGCCGGGCGCGGCGCGGACCGGCCGCGAGAAGAGGTGCGGGATGGAGCTCGTCGGCTTCGCGTCCGCGCCGCGGGTCTCCGAGGCGCCGAACTGGACCTCGACGAGGGGCCCCTCGCGCAGGAGGTCGCCGACGACGGCCGGGAGCGCGGCGCCGTCGAGCGCCTTCTCGAGGCGGAACCGCTTCCGGTACGCGTCGACGACGAATTTGAAGTGGCTCGCGAGGCAGTCCGGGCAGAGGAAGAGGTCGTGGACGACGCGCGCGCGGAGCGCGAGGCCCCGGGCCCGGTTGGGGTCCGCGAGGAGCGCCGCCGCGGTCTCGGCCGCGGACGCCGCGTCGACGACGACCTGCGTGGAACTCGAATCTTCAACCCGACTTCAATGTGCGCGTATTGGTCGACACAAGCTCTTCGACTCCGCTTCGAGAACTTGACGAGAGCGATCGATTCGTCCAGCCGAATCGACTTCAATTTGACCGAGCGAGAGAATTGCAAAGTTTGGTCGGGACGTCCCGAACCGGCGGTCGATTTCCGCGCGGACGACGACGTGCGTCGCGCCGTCCTTGAGCGCGGGGTAGTACCACTCGACGTGGGGCGAGTCCCAGAGCAGGACGACGGCGCCCAGCGCCCAGAGCACGTTGAGGTGGCGGCTGTAGGACCCGGAGATGGTCCCCGGCAGGTTCAGCAGGAACTTGTAGTTCGCAAAGTCGGCCATCGGCAGCGCGGCCTTCGAGTGCTTCGCGCGGTCCTCGGCGACCAAAGCGGCCATCGTCGCCGTGTAGGGCAGGCCGTCGCAGGGGAATCGCGCCGCGTCGCGCGCGGCGCAGGGCTTGCCGTCGAGGCACGCGCACGCGAAGGCGTCCGGTTTCTCGCGCGCGAGCGCGAGCGCGGACCAGCGCGCGTGGTTGCCCCCGTCGCGGTGGCACTTGTCCTGGGCCAGGATCTGGCCCCGCCAGAAGACCCGGGACGACCGGTCCTTCCAGGGCTTCGCGACGGCGGCCTGTTTCAGCTTCTCGGCCTCCTTGGCCCACTTGCCGACCTCGTTGAAGACGTACATGTTCGGGATCAGCACGCCGCACATGCCGTGGCCGTGGTACTTGGCGATGACGAACTCCGGGTCCGGCGCCGGGCCCGGCGCGGCGACGCAGCCGCTCGACGCGTTGGCCGACGACGACGGGTACGGGTGCCGGTCGCCGAACGCGAAGCGGTCGAGAAGGTAGGCCACGTTCGGCACGTTCGACATCTGCGTCACGGACCAGACGAACTGGAGGTGCCGGTTGTTCTTGTCGATCTTGGCGAAGGCCGGGGAGACGAGGACGCGGCCGTCGACGACGACGACGAGGTCCTCGCGCCGCTCCGCGCGGCCGAGCCGTCGCACGAACGCCTTCGCGTCCGCGGCCCCGGCGATGACGTGGGGGTAGCGCGTGAGGCTCCGCTTCACCTCGGCGCGCACGGCGTGTTTCAACGCGTCGCGCTTCTCCGCCGGCACCTCGGCGTTGAGCTCGGCCTCGAGCTCCCAGTTTGGCGTCGCTGCCGAGGCGACGGCGACGAGGAGCAGCGGCAGGCGCATCCTTGTGTTTTGTCTTTTGCGGAGCTAGAGATTGTGATTATGGGGCGCGTTGACACGAGGGGCGACGCCTAGGGCGAGTCTCGATGGTCTTGCTGCAAAACAGAGCAAAAACAGTGATTGTTTCGTCTCGTGCGACACGGCGACATGTCGCGCGCGTTGTAGCGCATTTTAAAGGGAAGGCGGGTAGCATGCGTTGGCGGTGGCTTTTGTGCGCTACGGCGGCGGCTGTTCGCCAGCCGTGTCCATTAAACATCACGCAGACCTGCGAGTGCCCCGACGGCGTCGTCGATATCCTGCTCGACTGCGTGAATATGCCGACCTGGGACGAAGGGTTTTGCATGCTCTCGGGCTCGGCCGAGGCGTGCCCGTTGACCTGCGGGTGCGCGCCCGTGACGGACCACTTCGTCGGCGAGGGCGCGGACGCGCACGGGTGCGTCTCCAGCGCGGGATACTCGTGGTGCGAGCCATCGCGCGCGTGCGTCCGCGCCTGGGAGACGCCCTGCGGCGACGTCGAGGCCCTGCCGCCGGACCACGTCCCGGGCGACGGCGACGAGGACGCGCACGGGTGCCACGGGGACGCGGGCTATTCCTGGTGCGAAACTTCCCGGTCGTGCGTCGACGCGCCCTGCGTCGCGCCGAAGCCCGCGCCGCCGCCGAAGAGCTCCGCCTGGCGCCCATTCTCGACCAGCTCGCGCATCTCGCTGCGGTTCTGGGGCGCGGTCGCCGCCGTCTTTTGCGGCGTCCTCGCGTGCTGCTGCGGCGTCCTCGTCTACCGCCGCCCGCGGCCGCGGCCGCGCCTCAAGTTCGTCGAGGAGCTCGGCGAGGACGTGGCGCTGACGCCCTGGCGGGGCGACACGGACGACGATGACGCCGAGTGGAACGACCACTGGCGGGGCGTGCTCGAGCGCGCGGAGCACGAGGCCTCCGGCCGCGCCGAGCAGGAGCTTCCCGACACCCCCGATCGCCACGACATCGACGCCGAGATCGAGCTCGCCGAAATCGACGTCGTCTAATTTCTCCGGCTCACGCGCTAGCCTCTTCGTCCGCGCGAGAGCGGCCGCCCCGGGCGTCGTCACGCGGTCTTCGGCCGCGGCGCGGCGGCCGCGCGCGAGAGCAGGAGCAGCGCGACGACGATCTCCACGGCGGCGCCGGCGGCGACGACCTCGCGGACGACGTCCTCCTTGTACGCGACGGCGAGCGCGGCGCCGACGTAGAGCTTCGCGGCCGCGGCCGTGCGGTCGCCGACGCCGCCGGCGACGATGCCGCCGGCGACGACGGCCTGCAGGCCCCAGAAGAGGCAGCCCCACATGCGCGCGATGTTGCAGGCCGCCTGGCACTCCTCCGCCGGCGGCACGACGATGTACTTCGCCATCGGCGATCCGCGGTTGATCATGGAGATCTTGTACACGTTCGCCGGGCCCAGCGCGAGCCACGGCGCCGTGAGGACGAAGATGAGCGCGTCGCGCAGGCCCATGGCTGCGACGGTCGCGAGCGCGGCGGCTTGGCAGCGCTGCGGCGCGCGGGGCTGCGGGCGTGGAGCGGCAGCAGCAACGCTGCGGATAGATCTCGCGCGGCGTCGAGCGGCGGTTTTGCGAGGTCGCAGCTCGGCGTCGAGCGGGGCGTTGTTGCGATCTGCGGCAGAGCTGCAGTGGCAGAGCGGCAGAGCGCGGGAGAGTCGGCTGGCTGCCCGCGCTCGAGCGCTCGCCGAAAATTTCATTATCTCCACAGCTGATCGATCACGCTCTCGAGCTCGCGAGAGGCGCCAGATCCGCACCCCTTGTCGCCGACCATGCGAGCGCTCGTCGTCGCCGTTGCGGCTTTGGTGGCAGCCGCCGAGGCGCCCGACGTTATCCCCCGGGGGACGCCGCATCGGCCGCCGAAAACGCACGACGACGATGCGGCCGGCCAGCGCCGCGCCTCGGGCGTGTGGCCGTGGAGCGGGTCGCATGCGTCTGATGACGACGACGACGACGACGACGACGCGGACGACGACGACGACGACGACGACGACCCCTACGACGACGACGACTACGCCGACGACGACGAATGGGATCCGGCGGACGACGACGACTGGCGGACCGCGCTCGCGCACCTGTCGCGGACGCAGAAATTCCTGATCGCGTGGGGGTCGCTCGCGGGCGTCGGGTTCGGCGTGGGCTGCTTCTACCTGCTCATCGCCGCGCGCTGCTGCGACTCGTTCGTGTACCGCGCGCGCGGCTACCGGCGGGCCGGCGGGCGCGTCGGCTTCGACGGCGAGTTCGAGGCCTTCGACGAGGACGGCGACGAGTACCCGGGCGCCCTCGAGGACGACGACGGCCTCGAGATGATGACGGCCAAGCGCGCGTAGACCTTCGGGGCGAAGTCGCGCCAGACGGGCGCGAGCCAAGCCGGCGATCATCGCGCGACCTAACCGTGGTTAGAGGTCGCTCCGCGCGCTCTCGTCGCCGTGGAGGTCGACGACGGCTTCGTCGGGCCGCCAGTTGTGGAGGCGCCAGGCCGTCGTCGGCGCGAGCGCGTCGCCGGCGACGGCGCGGACGAACATGAGCTCGTCGCGGCCGACGGCCTTGAGCATGGCCCGGACCATCGTGTAGGACTCGTGCTGGTACGTCTCCGCGAGCGTGAGCGCGTCGCCGAACTTGACCTCGAGGAGCGTCCCGCGCCAGGACTTGAGGCCGTCGCGGAGGAAGGCGCGCCGCCCGTCGGCGCCGTCGAGGACCTTCTGGAACCCAAAGTGCGCCGCGAAGCTCCGGAGCGCGAGCTGGACGAAGCGGAGCGTGCACGTCGCGCAGAGCAGGCTCTTGTGGACCTGGAGCGCGTGGTGCCGGAGGGTCGAGACCTTGGCGTCCTCGGCCCGGAGGTCGTCGACCTTGGCCCTGGCATTTTTCGCCGTCACGGCGACGTGCGTGACGCCGTCCTGGAGCGCCGGGTAGTACCTGCGCGGAACTCGAATCTTCAACCCGACTTCAATGTGCGCGTCATCGAATGTGTCGACACAAGCGCTTCGGCTGTGCTTCGAGACCTCGACGAGAGCCATCGATTCGTCCAAAATCAGCCGAATCGACGTCGATGTGACCGAGCTCGAGAATGTCAAAGTTTCGTCGGGACGTCCCGAACCGGCGGTCGATTTCCGCGCCGGGGAGTACCACTCGACGACGGGCGCGTCCGCGAGCAGCACGACCGCGCCCTGCATCCAGTAGCTCGCGAGGGACCGCGCGGGCGGCGCGCTCAGCAGGTACTTGTAGTCGCGGAGCTCGCCCGCCGCGTCGCCGCCCGATTGCGCCGCCGGGAGTTTGTCGAAGGCGCCCGGCGGCGCCGCGATGTCGCCCCGCGCGCACGCGTCGAGCGCCGCGCGCGGGAACGCGCACGCGCCCTCGCAGTCGAACAGGAAGGGCGGCCCGAGCGCGAGCAGCGGCGCGCGGAGCGCGTCGGCGACGCAGTCGCCGCGGTCCGGCGCCGCCGTCCAGTTCGCCGTCGCGCCGCCGCGCCAGAGCGCCGCGTCCCTCCGGCCCGCCCACTTCCGCGCGGCCGCGGCCGCGGCCGCGTGGGCCGCCCGCACCTCCCAGTCGTCGCCCTTGCGCTTCGTGCTCGTGAGGGGCGGCGGCGGCGGCGAGAAGGCCGCGTGCGGCGCGAGCACGCCGCAGGAGCCGTAGCCCCGCCGCTTGTAGACGACGAGCTCCGGCGCGCGCGCGCGGCAGTCGCCGCCGCCCGCGCCGTCGTCGGCGTGGAGCGCGAAGCGGTAGGCGACGTCGGGGACGCCGGCGTCGAGCCGCGTCGCCCCGGCGACGACCCGGAGGTGGCGCATGCCGTCCTCCGCGCCGGGCCCCTCGAGGAACGCCTCGTCGACGAAGACGCGGTTGTCGAGCACGGCGACGACGGCGTCGAGCCGCTCCGCCGTCTTCGCCAGGAGCTTCGCCGCGGCCTTGGGCGACGAGATGGCCTTGTCGGCGTAGGCGTGGAGGCTCGCCTTGAGCGTCGCGCGGATGGCCGGGCCCCACTCCTGCGACACCTTGCTCTGATCGCCGTGCTTCTTGAGCTTGAGCTCCGGCGTCCAGCTCGCCGACGCGCAGGCCAGGAGGCCGAACAGGAATCGACTCATCGCGCTTGGAGATGTCGCGGTCACGCGAGCCATCGCTGACCACTCCCAAAAATCTCCACTCGACGAGTCGAGCGATGGCGCCTCCCATGCGCGTCATTCTCGCCCTCTGGGCCTCCCTCGTCGCCGCCAAGGAACTCAAGGGCCGGCGCGTGTCCACCTGCGCCAGCGTGGCCAAACGGTGCCTCGCGCGCTGCGAGCTCGAGGGCGCCGAGTACCTGACCCGCCACTCCGACGGCTACTCCCACAAGCAGCTCGGGCGGTGCCTCGACTTCTGCGAGGAGAACATGTGCCCGGGGCGGGTCGAACCGACGTCCTGGGCCGCGCCCGACGCGACGAAACCGAAGCTGGACCCCGCGGAGACGACGTACGCGCCGCGGGCCGTCGGCGCGGGCCGCGCGCTCGTCGCCGTGCCCCGCGGCGGCGGCGCCGTCGTCCTCTCGTGGCGCCGCCTCGCGCGCGACGGGCCCAGCCCGTCCTACGAGGTGCGCCGGCGGACGCGGGGCGGCGCCTTCGAGGTCCTCGCGACGGTCCCGACGACGTACTTCGCGGACGCGGCGGACCCGAAGAAGGCCTACGACTACGTCGTCGCCGCGACGGCCGGCGCGCTCGCGGGCGCGCCGTCGCGCCGGGCGCGCGTCGCCGCGGGCGCCAAAGCGCGGGCCTACGTCGAGCTCGCGCCGAGCGACGCCGCCATGAACGCGACGGGCCGGCCGAAGATCCCCGTCGTGAGCAACGCGCTCTTCGCGGACGTCGACGGCGACGGCGAGGTCGAGGCCGTCGTCTGGCACCAGACGGGCTCCGACGCCGACGGCAGCAAGCGCTACGGCATCAGCGCCGTCTGGCTCGACGGCTCCGGCCTCGTCAGGGCCTACGACAACGACCTCGGGCATCCCGTACAAGCCGCGACGGACAAGGGCTGGGTGAACGTCGAGAGCCCCAAGGGCGTCGCCCTCAAGCAGGCGCCCGGCGGCGAGACGAGCCTCTGGAGCCGGCCGCGGGCCGCGGGCGACGTCGACGGCGACGGCCGCGAGGAGATCTGGACCGTCGCGCGGAACGACCGCGGCGCGTGCGAGTACGTGCTCCTCAAGGACGAGTCCACGAAGAAGCATCCGAAGCGCCACCTCGCCAAGGTCGCGTCCGTGCCGTCGCCCTACCCGCTCTGCGACGGCGCGGACAACTCGCGCCACGACGCCTTCGTCGCCGCGCTCGACGGCGACGCGAGCCGCGTGTCTCTGGGCGTGATGGGCGGCCGCCACGAGCCGTGGCGCGCCTTCGTCTTCGACTTCCGCGACGGCAAGCTCGCGCCGCGCTGGGACGCCGGCGGCGGCACGGCGACGGAGCGCGGCGGGACCGCGGCGATGGCCAACGGCCAGACGAGCCACAACGTCGCCGTCGTCGACGTCGACTGCGACGGCCGCGACGAGATTCTCGCGGGCGCGACGGTCCTCGACGACGACGGGTCCGTGCTCTGGGACGCGAACGCCTGGTTCGGCGCGTCGGCCCACGTCGACGGCCAGGTCGTCGACGACATCGACCCGGCGAGCCCCGGCGCCGAGGTGCTGCTCTTCTCCGAGACCGGCCCGGAGTGGGGGCTCTACCGCGCGGCGGACGGCTTCCCGCTCGTGGAGCGCGCGGGGCCCGAGTTCCACCTCCAGTGGAACCTGGCCGTGAACGTGTCCGGCGGCCCGGGGCTGGACGTCGTCGGCACCTTCGGGGGCCACTTCGTCACCGGCGGCTTCGCCTACGACGTCGCCCGGCGGAAGACGAAGGCGTACCCGTTCGGCGCGTGGCCCCGCGAGGCCCACAACTGGTACCCCATCGACTGGGATGTGGGCCACGAGACGGCCTTCTTCGGCTACCACACGCCGGCGCGGCGCCGCCGCGCGGCGGCCGTCTCCGCCGCGGACGAGCAGCGGCCCCGCGTCTTCGGCCGCGGCGGGAAGCTCCTCGCGGAGATCAACGGCGACGGCGACGGCGTCGTCCTGCGCGCCGTGAGCAACGCCGTCGACGTCGTCGGCGACCACCGCGAGGAGGTCGTCGTGCAGATGGTCGACGGCAGCGTCCGCGCGTACCTCAACGTCGACCCGCTCGCGACGCCGCCGGAGCCGACGAAGCTCGAGGACCCCCACTACCGCCGCTTCCTCGCCCACGGCGCCTACCCGAGCCACGTCGCCGCCCTCGGCGTCGGCACGTGCGACAACCTGAAGCCGTCGCCGGCGACGACGGACCGCGCCTACGACGCGCGCGACTCGCCGGACGTCCGCGCGGACCTCGACGCCGCGCGGTCCGCCGCGGCCGCGGCCGCGGGCGCCGCGCGGGCGACGCACGAGGCGCGGGCGCGGTCCTTCGCCCGCGAGCTCCAGCTCGTCGAGCTCCAGGAGCAGCTCCGGCGGGACATCGCCGCGGCCGACGGCGAAAAGCCCGGGCCGGAGACGCCGCGCCGCGGCGACCGCGCGCAGCCCCTCGTGCACACCTGCGGCCAGGGCCGCTTCGGCTTCTGCTTCCCCGAGGACTCCGTCATCGGCGGCCTCATCCGCGACGAGGACCGCCGCCACAACAGGACCTCGGGCCGCGGGTCCTAGGGGCCGCCGCGCGGTAGGAACTTAGGGAGAGGCTTCAAGGTCGCAGCACCCTTGACCCTTCCGATCCTGGACAACGCGGCGGGCGTGAAGAGCAATGGCCGCGCTCTCCCAGGGCTGCCCCCAGTGATGGAGGGCGTCGCGACGCGGCGCGCGACGCTGGCGGCGAGCCGCGCGACGGCGCCGCTGCCCAAGTTCCGCGGGCCGGAGCAGCTGCCGCCGCGGCTCCCGGGCTTCTCCGGTGCGGCGGCGGCGCCGGCGCCGGCGCCCGCCGACGACGACGACGCGCTGCTGCCCGGGGAGGCGTCGGTCCTCGACGGCGGCGTCGACGACGACGACGACGACGACGACGCCCTGCTGCCCGGCGACGCGCCGGAGCCGCGGGGCGAGCCGCTCATCGGGCTGCCCCTCGACGTCGTGCTCCGCGCGCTCCTCGCGAACAACGCGTCCGCGGCGCTGGCGCTGCGCGCGGCGTCGTCGGCCTGGCGCTACCGCGTCAACTTCCTGAGCCCGCGCCTGCGGCCGGCGCTCGGCGGCGACCTCGAGCGGAGCCTGGAGAGCCTGCGGCGCGCGACGGAGACGCTGCCGACGGCCAAGGCGCTCCGCTTCAGCGAGCGGCGGCCCGGGTCCTGGACGTCCGGCGCCCTCGGGGCCCTGCGCCTGCTCCTGCGGCCCTGGGCGCGGCGCCGCGGGCCCGAGGACTGGCGGGGCCTCCTCGCGGCCGCGCGGGGCTGCGCGGCGTCGACGCGCGCGTGCCTCACAGGGCAGCAAAAGGGTGATTCAACGTCGCTTCAACGTGAGTGTTCCGCGCGCGCGCGTTTCGGAAACAGCACCCACGCTTCGAGAGCGCTCCGAGAGATGATCGCTCGTCCAAAAATCAGCCGAAACGAGCGGAAAACGACCGAGATCGGAGCCTTTGAAGTTGGGAATTTCGCACCCTTTTGCTGCCCAGGTGCCTCAACGTGCTCCTGGCAATCGACGTCGACGACGCGCGCGCCGTCGCGGCGCGGGCCGACGACTTCGACGCGGCCCACGCGCTCCTCGCCGACGAGCTCGAGGCGGACCGGGGCATCGCGGCCGCGCGGCGCGGCGTCCGGGAGCGACGCGCGCGACGAGGCGCCCGAGGCGATGTTTGGACGAGCCGGTGGCTCTCGGAGAGCGTCGCGTCGAACCTCGTCCCATGTCAGGCGCGGTGCTACGCCATGGACCGGTCGTTCGCGGCGTCGGCGGTCCGCGTCTGGGCGGCGGCGGCGCTCGCGCTGCGCCGGTCCCTGGACGTGGAGGCCTGCGGCCGCCTGCGGAACCACGCCATCCTCGACGCGCTCGTCGTGCTCCACAGCCGGCACGAGGGCATCCTGCCGTCGCCGCGGCGCGTGCGCCGCGCGCCGCCGCTCCGCGCGTACCTCGAGAGCTCGCGGCGCGGCGTGCTGGGCCAGCGGTGCCCGGCGCCGCCCGAGGACCTGACGGCGCTCGACCCGCTGGTGCCGCGATATGACCTCGCCGACGGCGAGCACCGCGACGACGAGTCGGCCTACGAGAGCAGCTACGCGGGGAGCGACGCCGGCTTCGGGCCGGGCCCGGCGGGGCCGGGGCTCTTCGACGACTCGCACACGATCTGCACGCCCGGCGGCGTCTCCGCGGGCGGCGAGTCCTTCTCCCTGGGGCGGGGCGAGTACGTCACCGCGCCGCTCCGGTCGACGACGGCGGCGGGCGCGGACCGCTTCGTCGCCGCGCACGTGTCGCTGGACGCGCCCGACGGCTTCGGGTCCACGGTGCGGTCCCTGGGCTCTTTGACGGCCGCGAATTCGACCTGGGCCAGCGGCTCGCACCGGCGGTGCGTCCTCGACCGCCCCGCGACGACGTCGAGCCTGAGCCGGCTCAGCGGCGGCAAATTCGAGAACCCGACGGTGGACTCCATCTACGACTCGGCGCACCACGCCTACCGCACGTACCGGTCCATGCGCATGGACGGGCGGGCGGCCTTCGACCTGTGCCTCAAGGAGCGCCTCGCGTTCGTCGGCGACCACGGGAACCCCGCGCGCCAGTCGTTCGACGTCGCCGAGTCCGCGGAGAAGGCGCGGCTGCCCTCCGTGCTGCACCTGCCGGAGCCCGCGAGCCACGAGCTGCCCGCGCCGCCGGGCCACCGGCCGTCGACGATCAAGCGCATGGGCGCGGCCATCGACCGCGTCTGGCCCGAGGCGCCGCCGCCCGAGTTCCCCGCGGAGCGCGGCCTCGTCGAGGCCGACGCGCCCCTCTACCGCAAGCCCCTGTCCACCGTGCGCGTGCTCCACCCCTGCCCCTTCGGCTGCCCGGCGCTCCTCGAGCTCCGGCACAAGCCGCGCCACTGCGAGCGCGACTGCCCCCGGAGGCCCGTCCGCTGCCGGTCCTGCAGCGCGACGCTCCGCGCCGAGGAGCTCGCGGACCACGCGGAGCGCACGTGCCCGGGCTGGGCGCGGACCTGGCGCCAGAAGGCGCTCATGACGCGGCTCAAACAGCAGGCGCACCTCGTCGCCGACGTCATGGCGCTCGCGCGCCACGACGAGCCGCTCCGCTGCGCGCCCGTGCCGGCGCCCGTCGCCACGGCCGGCGCGCCCGCGCCCGCGCCCGGGCGCGCGCGCCGCGGCGGCGAGCGGTCCGCCCCCTTCCAGGAGCCGCCGTCGTCCGACGACGGCACGCCGCGCGCGCTCTTCGGAACCGCGGGCAGGCCCCAGCTCCCGGCCGTCGTCGGCGGCGCGCCCGCGCCCGCGCCGCGAGGGTAAGGGGCGGGAGGGGTGCGCGGCGTGCGGACGGGGACCGGGGGAAGCCCCGGCGCCGGAGGCCTCGCCACCGCGTGCGGCGGGCGGCGGCGCGCGCCGGTGCCGGCTTTGGCGAACGACAAGTCGCGCGAGACGTCGAGCGTCCTTGCAAGCCTTGCAAGTCGTCCAAACAGATCCTAAACGTGCTCGACGAGGCGCTCGTCGGCTCGGCCTGCGTCGCCGCGCTCACGACAGATCCTAAACATGCTCGTCAGGGCGCTCATCGTTCTCGGCTCGGCCTGCGTCGCCGCGGACGACGCCTACGCGGCCCCCGACGCCCCGACCGTCGAGTTCTCGCCCGTGGTGCCGTCGCGGGTCTCGCCCTCGAACCCCTTCACGCTCGAGGCGCTCGTCCGCACGGGCGGCGCCGCGGCGACAATCGAGTGGTCCGCGGACGTCGACGACGCGGCCCTGCTCACGCGCCGGCGCGCCGTCGTCGACGCCGGCTATGTCTACCTCAAGCTCCGCGCCGGCGTCCTCGCGCCGGACGCGAATTACATCTTCACGCTCACGGCATCGACGCCGTCGGGCGAGTCCGCCGCGTCCGTCGCCGTCGCGACGAACGCGCCGCCGGCCGGCGGCTCCTTCGACGTCTCGCCGCGCGCGGGCGCCGCGCTCGACGACTTCCGGTTCTCGCTCGAGGGCTGGGCCGACGACGACCCGCCCCTCGTCTACGCCTTCGCGCACGTCGGCCGCCGCGGCGTCCGCGTGCCGCTCGTGTCGAACGCGACGGCCGCCTCGTACGCGGCGACGCTCCCGCGCGGCCTCCGCCGCGGCGTCGGCGCCGTCACCGACGGCCTCGGCGCCGCGGCCGTCGCCGACGTCGAACGCCTCGCCGTGGCCGCCGCCGCGCCGGCGACGGTCGCGGACCTCGAAGCCGCCGTCGACGCCGCCGTCGCCGACGCCGTCGCCGCCGGAGCGTGGGGGCGCGCCATCGCGGTCGTCAACGCGGCCCACGAGGAGGCCGTCGCCCGCGGCGCGGCGTCCGACGACGACGTCCGGGCGCTGCGCGAGGGCCTCGTCGCCCACCTGCTGTTCATCGCGGAGCACGAGCAGCCGCTCAAGATCTTCGAGGTCAATCGCCAGGCAGCGTGCGTCGCGGTTTTGACGGAGGACGCCGACCAGCTCGGCGACGGCAGCCAGGCCTCGGCGCTCACGGTCGTGAGCCTCGTGTCCGAGTGGAGCGCCCGCAAGGGCGTCGTAAGCGGCACGGCTCCCGGCATCTTCGACGCGCTCGCGGCGCTGCTCGGCGCGGGCGCGCTCGAAACGGAGAGCGGCGATATCTGCGCGGACCGCGGGTTCCCGGCGGCGTCCCGTGGCCGCGACGATTTTCGAGAGATCTTGGGTGGAAAAACAACGAGGAAATCGTCACCGTCGTCCTTGGTAGGTTCCCGGGCGCCAAGGTCACGCGCTGCGCGTCGGAGGAGTTCGCGTTCGCTTCGGCGATCGACGACCTCGGCGTCGCGCTCGCCAAGGATCTCGTGCCCGGCGAGGAGCCGGCGGCCGTCGCGTCGCCGGGCGCCGCGCTGCGCGTGGCGCGCGTCGAGACCGCGGACGCCGTCGACGTCGACTTCGCCGCGTCCGACGAGCCGGGGGCGTCGTCCGCGCGCCTGCCGGCGGCCTGGGCCGACGGCGCGACGCTCGTCGACGTCGCCGTCGCCGAGCTCGACGCGAACTCGCGCCCGACGCTGCCGGCGCGCGTCGACACGCGCGTCGTGCGGGTGACGACCGCGCGGTTCCCCGACGCCGCGGTCCCCGGCGCCGCGCGCCGGCTCCGGGGCGGCCGCGCGCCGACGCTCGTCGTCACCGTCCGGCGGTCCGCGCCGCTCGAGTCCTGGGACTACGAGCTCGAGGTCGACTGCTCGGCGCCCGACGCGGCCGCCGCCTGCCGGGGCGCGACGGCGGCGGAGACGCGGGCCCGGGCCTGCGCGCTCGCCGGCGACGCGGGCGCGGCGATCGTGCGCTGCTCGTCGGCGACGACGGAGACGTGCCTGCGGTACGTGAACGGCGCGGCGGACTGGGACGCGGAGGCGTGCGCCGCGACGGCGTCGACGGCGGACGCGACGGCGTGCGAGTGCCCGGCGATCGACGGCGGCGCGGACTACGCGGCGACGACGAACCAGGAAGCGCAGCTGGCCTACGTCCGCCGGTCGTTCGCCGATCCCCTCGACAAGAAGCTCGCGACGAGCTCGATTCCCCTCGTCAAACTGTTCGCGGGCTTCGCGGGCTTCTGGCTGCTCGTCCTCGTCTGGGGCGTTTGGGCGGACCGGCGCGCCGCCGCCGCGGCGGCGCGCGAGGCCGGCGCGAAGCGGAGCGCGAGCCAACGGCGCGTGGACGCGCTCGCGGCGGCGATCGGCGGGCTCGGCGGCGCCGCGGAGGACGCGTACAAGGAGAAGAGCCGCCAAGCGCACGTGCTCGGACTCCGCGCGTCGCTGCCCGTGGCGGTCGCCAAGGGGCCCGTGGGCCGCGAGCGCGCCGGGGGCTTGCCTTTGCTGAGCCTCGCGATCGAGAGCGTGAAGCTCCGGCACCCCTGGTTGAGCGTCTTCTACGTCTACGACGCGCGCCGGAGCCGCGCGGCCCGCGCGGCGCTCGCGCTCCTGGACACCCTCGGCATCATCTTCTTCACGGCGATCGTCTACTGGTTCCAGAACCCGAGCGGCCTCTGCGAGGCGCAGGACGACGAGTCGTCCTGCGAAAACGTCCGGAGCTCCGCGGCCTTCGGCGCGGAAAAGATGTGCGCGTGGGACCCGGACTACGACGACGCCTGCCACTTCCGCGAGCCAAACGACACCAAGGCCTTCTTGCTCGACCTCGAGGAGGCCTTCTTCTGCGTGCTCCTCGTGCTCCCCTTCATCCAGCTCGTCGACTACGTCTCGGAGCGCTACCTCTTCGCGCCGCTCGCGGGCCAAGGCAGCGCGCGCGACGACCGGGCCGCGCGCGACGCCCGGGCCGCGAAGGACGCGGGCCGGCGCCTCTTCGACAACCTGGGCGTCGACGCGGCGCCGGCCGGGGACGCGGCGTCGAACGCCGCGCTCGCGCTCGACCGGGCGTGCTTCCTCGTCCTCGCGCAGCGGCGCGAGATCGAGGACGCGCTCGGCGACGCGACGACCGGCGACGACGCCGCGGCGCTGCGCCGGCTGCTCGCCGCGCACGGCGCCTTCTGGTCCGTCGACCGCGGCGCCGCGTTCCCGCGCCGCGTCCGCGCGCGCCTCGAGGCCCAGCTCGCGGCCGCGGCGCGCTGGGGCGGCGGCCTCGGCGACGCGGACGCGGCCGCGCGCCACGTCGCGCTCGCCCGGCTCCAGTACGCGGGCGCGCTCCGCCACCCCGTCGAGTCGGCGCTGTTCACGGCCCAGGGCCGCCACGGCTTCGCCGCGGGCGACGGCTTCGGCGACCTGCACCGGGCCCCGGCGGCGCCGGCGCCGCGCGCGGCCAAGGTCGCCGTCGCCGTCGCGCTCGGCCTCGTCGGCCTCGGCATGCTCGTCGTCCTCGCCTTCTTCTCGCGCGCGACGGGCCGGGCCGAGATGCGCCTCTGGGTCGTCTGGGTGTTGCGCGTCGTCGCGACCGTCGCACTCGTCGTGCTCCCGGCGCACGTCGTCTTCCTGGAGATGGCGCCGCGGCTCCTCGAGGCGCGCGTCGCGCACGTCGGGGACCCGTTCCTCGTGCCCCGCCTCGACTACAGGCACGAGCTCCGCGTCGCGGCCGTCGACCTCGCGGACGCGGACGCCGTCGCCGCGGTCCTCGGCGCGGACGTGCTGCCCCGGCGCGTCGCGCGCAAGACGCGGGCGCGCCGCGCCTCGCTCCCCGTCGCCCGCGCGGGGGGCGCGGCGGCCGCGCCGCCCCGGAGGGCCGCCTCGCTCCCCGCCGAGGCGCCGCCGTCGGTCGCGTCCGTCGCGGCGTCGCTGCCGGCGCTCCGGGCCGAGGCGGACCGCGACGCCGGCGGCGACCGCCGCGACCCCGGCGTCGACGACGCGACGGCGCGGCGCCGCGCGAACCGCGCGCACCGCGAGGTGGCCGGCTGGAGCCGCGGCCGCGTCGAGGACGTCGCGCGGGAGATGGCCTGGGCGCCGCCCCGGGCCGTGAAGCTGCCCCTCTTCGTCCTGGGCCTCTTCCTGGCGATGCACACGGAGCTCCAGGTCGTCGTCTTCGAGGAGTTCGTGAACATCCTCTGGCTCTGCGTCGGCCTCGCCTTCGCGGGCCTCGTCCGCCGCGCGCGCGCGTCGCCCGCGGCCGTCGGCGCCGTCGCCGCGGGGGCCGCGGCCCTCGTCGCGGCGTTCGCGTACGCGCTCTGCTGCCGCGCGCGCCGCCGCCGGAGCCTCCCCGCCGCCGTGGCGCTGTCGTCGTCGGACACGCGCCACGGGTCCTTCCGGGGGCTCGAGGGCGTCGGAGCCGAAGCCGGAGAAGCCGAAGCCGGCGACGGCGGCCCGGATCGCGACCGCGGCGAGGACGACGACGAGCGCGCGCCGCCGCCGTTCCTCGCATCCCTGCCGGAGCGGCTCACGGGCAGCGTCCGGAAGCTCCTCGGCCGGCAGCGCACGGGCACGCGGCGCGGGAGCGTCCGGGACCTCGTCTCCCGCTACAGCTCAGACTGACGCGAGCCGACCCGCGCGGGTAGGTGGCCTTGGATCGGGAAGGGGTGTAGGGCGTGCGGAAGGGGATCGGGGCAAGTCCGTGGGCACGCGTGTGAGGCTTGCACTGCAACTTGAAGAGCTTGCCGCAGCGCCTACACAATGTTGCGAGCGGAGAGCGCCATGCCGGCCGTCGTCACGCCCGCGAAGGCGCCGCGGACGGCGCCGCGGGCCGAGGCGCCGGGCGACGGCGGCCTCGCGGCGGACGGCTTCGTCGTCCTGCCCGTCTTCGGCGCCGCGGCGGCGGCGGACTGGCGGGCGCGGCTCGTCGCGGCGCTCAAGGCGTCGCCGGAGCTCGACGCGGGCGTCGCGCGGTCGCCGGGCGTCCCGGCGCTCGTCGGCGGCGGCTTCGGCGCGCTGGGCCACGCGTCGTCGTTCCACAACGGCGTCGTCCGCGCGCTCCGGCGGGTGATCCATCCCGTCGGCGCGCGCGCGCTCGCGCCGCTGCGCCGCGGGCGGCGCCTCGAGCAGCTCCTGGACCGCGCCATGCTCCGCGCGCCGGGCCGCGCGGCGGCGGCCGAGTCGTGGCACCGCGACGTCGCGGTGTCGGCGGCCGCGGGCGACGACGTCTTCGGCGGCTGGCTCAACCTCGACGCCGTCGCGAGCGAGTTCGTCTGCTGCCCGGGCACGCACGGCGACGACGCGGCGGGTGCCGCGGGCTTCTCGCCGCTCGGCGACGCCAAGGCCTGGGCCGCGCGGAGCGCGACGGTCGCGGTGCCGCCGGGCCACCTCCTCGTCTTCTTCGAAACCATCGCGCACCGCGTCGCGAGCCGCAAGGCGCCGCCCGCCGGCGTCGTGCGCCTCTTCGCGGGCTGGCGCCTCACGGCGTCGGACGCGCCGCTCATGGGCGCCGGCGCGCTCGCGTCGGTGCTGGCGGACCAGGCCGTGCCGCAGTTGAAGTCGGGCCAGACGCCCGCGCTGTACCCCGTCCTGTACTGGACGAACCACCGGCGCCTGCTGCCGCCCCTCGCGATGCACTTCCGCGAGGAGCTCCGCGTCGTCCGCACGCTCAAGCGCAAGCGCGGCGACGACCGGCCCGAGGAGCGCGTCGTCTGCCCGCCGCGCCACGCGGCGAGCCTCCGCGCCTGCGGCCTCCCGCTCTACCCGGCCTACGACGACGACGAGATCGCGCTGCTGACGCCCCAGCCCCCGGATGACGACGACGTCGTGGCGGTCGTGACCCAGGACGCGGAGTAGTTTTTCTTAAAGCTCTCCGAGCTCCGAGCGGCCTACTCACCCGGGCGCGAGCTTGGCGAGGAGCTCGTCCTTGAAGCTCGCCATGCACGCAAGCTTGCCCTGGACCACGTCGCGCTCCGAGCGTAGCGCGTCGCGTTCGGCGCAGGCGGCGTCGAGCACCGCGCGGAGCGCGTCGCGCTCCGAAACTGCGGCGGCGAGCTGCTGCGTGAGCGACGGCTTGGCCGACGGCTTGGCCGACGGCCGGGGGATCGTGCGCCGCTTCTCGGCGCGCATCTTCACTTTCTCTTCGTCTTCCGCGCGCTTCTCCGCTCGTTCTTCTTCAGCGCGCTTCTTCGCTGCTAATTCTTCTGGGAGGGGGAAGTTCGGCCATCGGCCGTACGTCCCAACGAGGTCGTGCTTGCGGAGCCACGCGTCCCACGCGCGCGCAGCCTCCTCCTCCGTCACGTGATATGTAGTAACCCGGCATCCATTCTCCTCCATCTGTACGCGCCACGGGTGTTTGTCGCTGTCATACGAGTAAACACCGCGGTACTGGCTCTTACGCCCTTGGGCAGAGCTCTTACGCTCTTGGCCAGTCTCGTCCTCGTCCTCGTCCTCGAAGTCGTCATCTCCCTCGTCCTCGGACGACGAAGAGGAGGCCGCGGCCGCGTCGAAGCTCGCGAGGAGCGAGGGCATCGCCGCCGCGCGCAGCGGCGTGGCGTGGATCCTCGGGCCACCGGCCGGATGCGGGAGCGGCGGTGGAACAGCGGCGGCGACGCGCGGGGGCGCGGCGCGTGGGACGATCGCGGGCGTCTCCAGATTGCTTCTCCGCACCTCGTCCTCGTAGCCGACCGTGTCGTCGTCGCGGTCCGCGCCGTCGCGCGCGCGCGGCACTTTCTCCGACGACTCGTCCGCCGTTATGAAATGCGGCGCATCCCGCGGCGCACACGTCTTGCGCGACGCCGTGGTCTTTACCCGCTTCTTCGGTGGTGGCACACTCGACTCCGTGATTGGAGGCCATTGCTCGGCGTGGTCCTTCTGGCCGTGCTCCGTCACGAGAAATCCATCGACAAAGGTTTCCTCCTCGAGCTTCTCGGTGCGTGTCATGTGAACTTCAAGATGTGTTGAACGACGAAGCTTTGCGGGCGTGTCGCGTACGTCGGCGTGTGGCTGAGAGAGGGTCAACAAGTAGACAACATGTTCATCGATTCTTCTCAATCGACTTTGCCTTAGGCGGAGCGCTCTCGTGAGCGCTCTCGAGCTCTCGCCCCCCCCCCCGCTCGCGCCCCCCGCGCGCCCCGCGCGCGGCTAGGCGTCCACGGGCCCGAGCTTGGCGAGGAGCTTGTCGTTGAAGCGCGAGGTAGCCGCGTTTTCGCCCTGGAGCACGTCGCGCTCCGAGCGTAGCGCGTCGCGTTCCGCGCAGGCGGCGTCGAGGACGGCGCGGAGGGCGTTGCGCTCCGAAACAGCGGCGGCGCTCTCCGAGCGCAGCGCGTCGAGCTCCACGCGGAGCGCGTCCCGTTCCGAGGCGACGGTTTCGCGGCCCGCGCGGAGCGTGTCGCGCTCCAGGCGGACGGCGTCGCGCTCCGACCGCGTGGTGGCGAGCTGCTCCGTAACCGACGGCTTCCGCGTGTCGCCCGCGGCCTCGGCCGCGACCGCGGCGGACCGCTCCGCGCGGATCTCGACGGCGGCGTTACGCGCAGCGGGCTTGGTCGACGGCCCGGGGCGCGAGAGCGGCTTCTTCGCGCGCTTCGCCGCCTCTTCTTCTCCGGGGAGCGGGAAGTTCAGCTTTCGGCGATGATCAGTGCCAACAAGATTGTGCTCCCGGAGGTACTTGTCATAGACGCGCGCCGCTTCCTCCTCCGTCGCGTGGCTGCCGAGATTGACCGGTTTTCCACGGATCCTGGTGGTCGCTCGCCACGGGTTTTTGCTACTATTACCCGTTGTGGTCACACCGTGGTACTGGCTCTTAGGCCATTGACCAGAGGTCTCCTCCTCCTCTTCGTCCTCGGATGACGAGGCCGCGGCCGCGTCGAAGCTCGCGAGGAGCGAGGGCGCGGCGCGCGGCGGCGCCTCGTCCTCGTATCCGACCGCGTCGTCGTCGCGGTCCGCGCCGTCGCGCGCGCGGGGCACTTTCTCCGACGAATCGTCCGCCGATTTTGCCGGCGACGCGTCCCGCGGCGCACACGTCTTGGGCGACGCCGTGGTCTTCGCCCGTTTCTTCG
Organism: Aureococcus anophagefferens; assembly: GCF_000186865.1. Lineage (NCBI taxonomy): Eukaryota > Pelagophyceae > Pelagomonadales > Pelagomonadaceae > Aureococcus > Aureococcus anophagefferens. Next base: position 1,059,783 of record NW_008705561.1, read on the forward strand.
GTTGGGCGTGCTCCGTCACGAGAAATCCATCGACAAAGGTTTCCTCCTCGAGCTTCTCGGTGCGTGTCATGTCGACGAATGGTTTGCGGTCGAGGCGTCCGGCGTGCGTCTGAGAGAGCTCAGAGCGAGGTCATTATTGGTTCAACAATCGGCTCAATAGCTCTCCGACGCCTTCTCTGTGCTTGTCTCTGATCGGCTTGTCGCGACCCAGGATATGGAGTAATTGGGTTTATTTGCGGGCTGAGTTTGTTCTTCTTGCGGCTTCCGGGAAGCCTATCGCGGATGCCCCGGCAATTCGATGGCGGGGCCTACGCGGGCGCGAGCTTCGCGAGGAGCTGGTCCTTGAAGCTCGTCATACAAGTGAGCTGGATTTGCAGCACGTCCCGCTCCGAGCACGCGGCGTCCCGCTCCGAGCGCAGCGCGTCGCGCTCCGCGCGGAGCGCGTCCCGTTCCGAGGCGACGGTCTCGCGGCCCGCGCGGAGCATGTCGCGCTCCAGGCGGACGGCGTCGCGCTCCGACCGCGCGGTGGCGAGCTGCTCCGTAACCGACGGCTTTTTGTGCGCAGCGGGCTTGGTCGACGACCCGGGGCGCGCGTGCGGCTTCTCCGGGGGCTTCTTCGCCTCTTCTTCTCCGGGCAGCGGGAAGTTCAGCTTTCGGCGATTAGTGCCAAGAAGATTGTGCTCCCGGATGTACTTGTCATAGACGCGCGCAGCCTCCTCCTCCGTCGCGTGGCTGCCGAGATTGACCGGTTTTCCATCGACCTTGAGGGTCGCGCGCCACGGCTTTGCGCTACTACCCGACGCGCACACACCGCGGTACTGGCTCTTAGGCCGTTGGCCAGAGGTCTCTTCCTCCTCTTCGTCCTCGGACGACGAGGCCGCGGCCGCGTCGAAGCTCGCGAGGAGCGAGGGCGCCGCGCGCGGCGGCGCCTCGTCCTCGTATCCGACCGTGTCGTCGTCGCGGTCTGCGCCGTCGCCCGCGGTCGGCACCACCGTGGGCGGCTCATCTCTCAAAGGTTCCTCCGGGCGCTGCAGATGGGCCGGGGCCTGAGTCTTGCGAGACGCCGTCGTCTTCACGCGCTTCTTCTTTGGCTCGCAAGTGAGAGGTGTGCTCGATTCCGCCTCACTTGGGGCCGTCACAACGTCCTCCCAGACATTCTCCGTCACAAAGTCACCCTCGTTGACGGAGTTCTTCTCCACGAGCTTCTTCCCGAGCGTAGTCATGCTGGATGCGCACGACGGCGGGTTCTTGTCGGAGCTCTCCACTGGGATCGGCGACGCGTTCGATCGACTTTGCCTTAGGCAGACGGCTCTCGTGAGCGCTCTCGTGAGCGCTCGCGCCCCCCCGCGCGCCCCGCGCGCGGCTAGGCGTCCACGGGCCCGAGCTTGGCGAGGAGCTCGTCCTTGAGGGCGGCGAGGGCCGCGTGCTGGCCGCGGAGCGCGTCGCGGTCCGCGCGGAGCGCGTCGCGCTCGCTGCGGGCGGCGTCGCGCTCCGCGCGGAGCGTGTCGCGCTCGAGGCGCGTGGTCTCGCGCTCGGCGCGGAGCGTGGCGACGAGCATGGCGACGTCGCCGCGGGCCGCGTCGCGGTCGCCGCGGAGCGCGGCCGCGTCGCCGCGGGCCGCGTCGCGCTGGAGGCCGAGCTCGCGCTCGAGGCGCGTGGGCCCGCGGGGCTTGCGCTTGACCGTGCGCTTCTTGAGCGTGAGGAGCTCGCCGGGCCGGGGGAAGTTGACGGGGCGGCCGAGCTCGCGCGCGCGGTCGTCGTAGACGCGCGCGGCCTCCTCGGGCGTCGCGTAGACGCCCAGATTCGTGTGCACGCCGCCCTGGGTGATGCGCGCGAGCCAGGGCGTGGCCTTGTTGCCGTCCGTGCGGTAGCAGACGCCCGTGTACTTGCTCGCCGTGGCCCCGGGCCCGGGCTCGTCGTCGTCGTCGTCGTCGCCGTCCTCGTCGCCCTCGGAGCCCGCGAGCTCGCCCTCGGCCGCCGGCGGCGCCGCGTCCGGCGCCCGGTCCCGGCCGTAGGAGTCGCAGAGGCTCAGGAGCTCGTTGCGCAGCTCGCGGAGCTCCGGGGCGTCGTCCGCGCGGATCTCCGCGGGCGCCGGCGCGGCCGCGGCCGCCGTCGGTGTCGGGCCCGAGCCCTTGAGGCGCTTCATCTTCGAGCCCCGGCCCGCCGCCGGGGCCTGGAGCCGCTTCATCTTCGACCCGCCCGCCGGCGCCGACCCGTCCGAGAGGCTCAGGATCGCCGTGAGGGCCGAGTGGGCCGTGCCGGGCGAAGAAGAGGCCATGGTGAAGTAGCGGCGCGCGGCGGGCTGCGGCTGCCCCGAAAGTCGCGTTTCTTCGGCGGGGGGGCTGCGGCGGGCCCAGGGGCTGGCGCGGGGGGCTCGCGGGGCGTCGCGGGGCTCCGGGGCGGACGGTCGCGGATTAGAATGCCACTGTGGATGGACGGACGAAAGTCACCCTGCTGCTGTGATTGTCAAGGCGGCTTGATTCAGGAAGGCACGGTATGAGGTGGCGTTCTCGTTGAGGTACAATGTTTTCATGCACTACCGCACAGAAGTACGAGGTAGATGCGGTCGTGGATGAAAACATTGTGCCATTCGAGGTGGATGTGGCCGTCGATGGAGCAGCGCGGCATCTCGGGCTGCGTGCCGTAAACAGTGACTCGCTGCGGTTGCTAACACAGACGCGATTAGCGATGGCGGAGGAAGTTCGCGCGCGCGCCTCGCCTCGGCAGCGTCGGGCGACCAAAACGATGATGGCCATGCAGCAGGCCCTGCAGCGCGTGCGCGTGACGGTCCGCGACGCCGCCACGGCGTCGACCTTCAACGGCGCGTCGCTGCTGCTGCCGGTGCCGGCGGCCGCCGACGCGACGGTCGGCTCGCTGTGCACGACGGTGGCGCGCATCCTGGGCATCGACGCCCGGAAGATCACGCTGTCCCTCGACGGCGCGCTCGTGCACGAGAGCCTGCCCGTGGGCGTGCTCCACGACGGCGACCAGCTCGACGCCGCGGTCGAGGCGCCGGCGGCCGCGGCGCCCGCGCCGCGCGAGCGCGGCGGCGTCAAGCACGCGAAGCGGAAGCGCAACCGCAACCGCAAGGGCAAGGCCGGCGACGACACGGCGAGCGAGTCCTCGGCGGCGTCGGAGGCGCAGCCCGCGAAGAAGGCGCGCGTCGACGCCGCGGCGCTGGCGGAGGCGCCGGCGGACGAGCCGACGGCGACGCAGGAGACGCAGGAGTACCCCGGCGCCGACGGCGACGAGGAGGCGTCCGTGGACAAGATCGAGGTCGCCGTGACGACGACGGAGGACGCGCTCGAGGTCGAGATCACGACGGAGGCCGCGGCGGCCGCCGGCGCCGAAGCCATCGAGGCCGCCGTCGACGCCGACGCGTCCGCCGCGGCGGGCTCGGACTCGTCCGACGAGGAGGAGGAGGCGGCGGCGGAGTCGTCCGACGACGAGGAGGAGGCGGCGAAGCCCGCGGCGGCGGAGTCGTCCGACGAGGAGTCGGACGAGGACGAGGACGAGGCGACGCCCGCCGCGGAGGCGGCGGCGGAGTCGTCCGACGAGGAGTCGGACGAGGACGAGGAGGAGGAGAAGAATCCGACGTCGGAGGCCGCGGCGGACTCGTCGGATTCGGAATCCGACGACGAGGAGAAAAAGACGGAGAAGCCCGCGGCCGCCGAGGAGGAGTCGTCGGACTCCGACTCCGACGAGGAGGAGGAGGAAGCGGCGAAGAAGCCCGCGGCCGCCGAGGAGGAGTCGTCGGACTCCGACTCCGACGACGACGACGAGGAGAAAAAGACGGAGAAGCCCGCGGCCGCCGAGGAGGAGTCGTCGGACTCCGACTCCGACGACGAGGAGGACGAGAAAAAGACGGAGAAGCCCGCGGCCGCCGAGGAGGAGTCGTCGGACTCGAGCTCGGACGAGGAGGAGGAGGAGCAAAAGACGGAAAAGCCCGCGGCGGCCGCCGCGGCGTCGTCGGACGAGGAGTCGTCGGACGAGGAGGCCGCGGCGCCCGCGCCGGCGCCGCCGCTGCGGGGCCTCGGCCGCGGGCGGCCGACGGCGCCGGCGCCGGCGCGCGCGGCGCTCGCCCCCGGGGCCGGCGGCTTCTTCGGCGACGCGCCGGCGGCCGCCGAGGAGCCGACGTTCAAGCGCTGCAAGGTCGACTACCACGTGCTGGCGCCGGCGGCGCCCGCGCCCGCGCCCGCGCCGTCGGCGGACACGGTGGCCGTCGGCGAGGGCGAGGCCATCGCCGCGGGCGCCGTGCTCGAGTTCCGCATGCCCGAGCTCGACGCGGAGACGTGGGCGCCGGGGCTCTCGGACGTCAAGCGCGCGACGGTCGTCGGCGCCGCGGGCGACGCGCTCACGCTGTCGCCCGTCGACGGCGGCGACGCCGTCGAGATGCGGCGCGGCGAGCTCCGCGAGCTCCGCCGCGTCGTCACGCCCGAGGCCGCGCCGCCGCGCGCGGCGACGCCGCCGCCGGCCGCCGCCGCGGCGCCCGCGGCCGCGGCGACGCCCGCGCCCGCGTTC
>NW_008705561.1:1064819-1073611 GCF_000186865.1 Aureococcus anophagefferens
TCGTCGTCGTCGCTCTGGGCGCCGTCCGGCGGCGGCGCCGTCGCCGGCGGCGGCGCCGCGTACGCGACCCAGCGCCAGAGCGCGCGGCACCGCGCGGCCGTCCACCGGCCCGCGCCGGCGCCCGCGTGCGCCGCGTCGAGCGCGGCGGCGCACTTGGCCGCCGAGGCGTCGGCCTCGGCGGCGCGGGCGGCGTCGCGCTCCGCGAAGCGCGCCGCCGCGTCGGCCTTGTTCGCGCCGCCGACGCGCGCGAGGAGGCTCGCCTTCTTCGTCGCGTCGGCGCGCGCCTCGTCCTCGCGCTTGGCGTGCGCGCGCCGCGCGGCCGCGAGCGCGTCGCGGGCGGCGTCGCGCGCCTCGAGGCGCGACGCGACGCCGGCCCAGTCCACGGCGCCGTCGCCGTCGAGGCCCGGGTCGTCGCCGACGGACTCGCAGAGCCGGTAGAGGTCCGCGGGCGCGAAGGTCTCGCCGTCGATCGTCACGGACCGCTTCGCCGCCGCGGCCTCGGCGCTGCGCGCCGCCTCGGCGGCCTCGGCGAGGGCCTGCTGCGCGCTCTGCTGGCCCGCGGACCCGCCGCCCTGCTGCTCCATGCCCGACCGCGTGTTGCCGCGCGCGAACGTCGCCTTGCCGGACGCCTTGGGCAGGCGCGGCACCCGCGGGCCGCCGCCCGCGGTCGTCACCTGCTGGCACTTGCGCTCCTTGCAGGCCTGGCGGATCGTCCCCGACCCGCCGCGCTTCTTCATGTCGAGGCAGTACTTGCAGACGCCGCACTCGACGGCCGTGCACCCGGCGCAGACGCCGCAGCGCCGCTGCTTCACGGGCATGGCGGCGGCGGGAACGCGCGCGCACAGGGCGCGGGCGACGGGACGCGGCGCGGACCGGGGGGGGCGAGGCCCTAGGGCCTAGGCGCGATCGAGGCGCCTACGTCCACTTCGTGCCGTACGCGCGCGACGAAGCGCTGGAATTGGTGCGGCTGCAGAAATCGCTGGCGGACGACCCGGGCGCCTACGCGCTCCGAGAACGGGCGAAGCAGCGCGCGGACGTCGCGAAGCGGGGCCGGCGTCGATTGCTCGGGCTTGGTTTGAGTCCGAGTCGCCGGCGGCTTGATTGCTCGAGTTTCGCTTTGCTGCATGGTGAAGCATGGTGCAGCCGAACATCGGGGGCGATTGGCCAATTTAGAAATTGGGCAGCTCCGTTGTCGAACGCAGTCGGGCCGCGCTCTCGGGCGATTGGCCAATTGGGCAGCTCCGTCGTCGACGTCGGAACGATGCTCAAGCCGTCGTCGGTCAAGCCCGACGACTACCACGCCCTGCCCGGCGAGGAGCCCGTCGCGAACCCCGTCGTCGGCGAGGCGCAGGTGCTGACCGTCGAGGAGCCCGCGGTGCGCGTGGTCCCGCCCGTGCGCGAGGAGCGCCGCTGCTGCCGGGGCTGCCTCGCGACGGCCTGCTGCGGCCTCTTCATCTGCTGCGCGGTGATCGCCGGCGTCGCGCTCGCCTGCGTCTACGGCATCTTGAACAAGCCGAACGTCAACGTGAAGCACAACGTCGTGAACGCGCGCGCGGGCACGATCGTCGCGAACTTCCACAACGCAAACCCCTACGCCGTCGACGTCGGGAAGCTGGAATTCGTGGTCTGGCTCAAGGCGGGCCACAAGCGCGCGCTCGGCCGCTTCGAGGCGCGGGAGGGATTCACCGTCGGCCGCTACTCGGGCGCGGCGGTGACGCTCTACAACGCGTCGGCGATGGACGCGGGCGTCGTCGCGAAGATCGGCGAGAAGTGCGCCGACGAGGCGACGGCGAAGCTCAAGGTGCGCGGCGACGCGACGATGGCGCGGGGCGGCTGGCGGCGGCGGCGCGGCGTCGTGTCCCAGTGGGACCGCGCGCCCTGCAGCCTGCCCGGCCTAAGTTAGGAGGGCCCCGTGGTCGTCGCCGACGCTCTCCCGCAGGAGGAGCGCGCCGTAGGCCGCCGCGTGGAGCCGCGCCTCGAAGTCGCTCCGGTTCGCGAAGCGCGAGCCGCCGTAGTGCGGGTGGACCGCGAACGCGTGGCGCAGCACGCACAAGCTCTCGTTGCGCTCGTGGAGGAAGAGCGTCGACATGGCGGCCTCGTCGAAGGGGTGGCCGCCCGTGGCGAGGTCCACGCGGAGGAGCGCGTCGACGAGGCGCGCGGGCGACGTCGCCCAGACGGAGTTGGCCAGGTAGGGGTAGGCCCGGGGGCCGCCGACCTCGAGGCGCGCTTTGGCGAGGGCGAGGCGGTCGTCGGCCGCCGACGCGCCGAAGTGGGCCGGGATGAGCCTGTGTGGAAATCAACCTGGTCTGGGGGTCCCCATCAAACTTCAGAACTCTCTATCTCGGCCAATTCAAAGTCGATTCGGCTGATTTTTGGACGAATCGATTGCTCTCGTCGAGTTCTTGAGGCGTAGTCGAAGAGTCTGGTCCAAACCGTTCGATTACGCGCACATTGAAGTCTGGTTGAAGATTTGGTTTCCACACAGGGATGAGCGGGAGCGTCGCCGCGAACGCGAGCTCCGTGCACGTCTCGTTGACGCGCACGGGGTGCACGCCGAGGCCGTAGCTCCGCACGTTCTCGTAGAGGAAGTTGGCCGCCTTGTCCCAGAGCTTCGCGCGCCACCAGGCCGGGTCCCAGGCCTCGGCCGACGGCCAGGGCCCCTCGAGGCGCTCGAGCGTCTCGTCCGCGAGCGAGAAGTCCGGGTCGCCGAAGAGCCGCGGCCAGCGCCGGATCGTCTCGACGTAGCACGCCTCCAGGGCCGCCGCCGACGCCGCGGGCAGAAAGTCCGCGGCGAAGAGCTCCGCGGTCGGGATGCCCGTCGACACCGTCGGCGTGACCATCGCGCACGGCGCGTCCGCGCCGCGGACGCCGAAGGGCGCGTGCTGGAGCAGGGCGAGGTAGGCCGGCGGCGCGAGGAGGATGTCGTCGTCGAGGGACACCAAGGTATCGTAGCGCCGGCGCCGCGAGATGGCCACGGCCGTGAAGATCTTCCGGAGGTAGTTGAGGTCCGTCGACCGCCGCCTGCGTGGAATTCAAATCTTCAACGCGACTTCAATGTGAGCATACGCGACAATTTCGACGCAAGCTCTTCGGCCGTGCTTCGAGAACTCGACGAGAGCAATCGATCCGCCCAAAGATCAGCCGAATCGACTTCGATGTGACCGAGCTCGAGAGTGCTGAAGTTTGGTCAGGACCACCCAAACCAGCGGTCGAATTCCACACAGACCGCCGCGGCGCGACGCCGAAGCGCGCGAGGTGGACGCCGCCGAGGAGGTGGGCCGCGCTATGCCCGAGGCGGGCGACCCAGGCGTCGCGCGCCGCGGCGACGTCGCCGTGGTGGACGAGCACGTGGAGCCGCGCGGTGTCCGCGAGCCGCGCGTCGCGGCGCGCCGCGGCGCGGAGCGAGAACGCGAGGGCCGGGTGGGCGTCGACGTAGGGCCGCCGCGCCGCCAGGGACCGGAGGAGGAAGACGCCCGTCGTCGGCGGCCGCGTCTTAGCGGCGCACGCGGCGTCCGCGCGGCACGCGTCCTCGGCCGCCGCGCGCGGGCCGAGCGCCCAGGTCGCGTCGCCGTCGCGCGGCGCCCGCCGCGGCTCCCAGGGCGTCGGCCCGCCGGAGTCGTCGACCCAGCGCGTCGCGAGGGCGCCGCGGAGGGCCACGAGGTCCCGGAGCGCGCACGCGTCCGCCTCCGACGCGGCGCCCGCGGTCCCGGGGCAGCCGCCGCAGGCCGCCTCTAACAAATTCTCGGCGAGGAGGTGGTCCCCGAAGAGCGCGTAGAGCATCCCGACGCGCGCCGTCGAAATCGGGTCGCCGCAGTCCGCGAACTCGTCCGCCTCGCCCCAGTACGCGGGCCGCTCGACGTAACTCGCCGCGCCGTCCTCGCGCACGGGCGTCAGCGCGCGCGCCTTGTCCGCGCCCGCGAAGACGTTCTCCGCGACGTCGACCATGTAGCGCACGCTCGCGTCGTCCTCGCCCAGGAGGCCGTCCGCCGCGACGACCTCGAGCACGTGCCAGAGCAGCTTCTCGCCGCGCGCGACGTGCACGGGCGACTCGTCGCTCAGCGTCGTCACGACGCCGGGGTTCGTGTAGAGCATGGCCAGGCTGAAGGACGCGTTGACGTAGTGCCACGCGGCCTCCGTCGACGCGGAGCCGTTCTCGCGCCGCGCGGCGTCGCGCGCGCGCCGCGTCTCGCGGTGCAGCTGCACCATGAGCGTCAGCGCGCAGCTCCAGTCGTCCTCCATGAGCTTCTCGTTCGCCAGCGTCACCCAGCCGAACATGCTCCGCCCCGCGTTGTTCCGGAAGAGCAGGTCGTAGCACTGCACGTCTCTTGCGAAGACGTCCCGCACCACGGGCGCGTCGCGGAAGTGTGTCATGCCGTTGAGCGACCGCTGCATTTTCACGAGGTCCACGCCGTCGAGGTCCACCTGCGCGCAGGCGACGCCGAGCGCCGCGGCGATCGCCATGATGGCGTTCCACATCGTGGGCAGCCCCCGCGCTTGAAGTGCAATCAAAACGTTGAACAGGCTCTCTCGAGTGCATCTCGGTCCGCGCGTGCACGACTGCGGCCGCGCCGGCGAGACGCGCTGCCACCGGCTGCATCTCTGTCGCGAGCCGCCACCACCACCGCTGCCAGCGACGACGCGCTGCCACCGGCTGCATCTCTGTCGCGAGCCGCCGCCACCGCCACCGCCACCGCTGCCAGCGACGACGCGGTGCCACCGGCTGCCGTGCGACGCGATGCGCGCTCTACTGCTCGCGTCGCTGGCGGCGGCCTGCAGCGGTCTCATCAGGCCGCCGGTCGTCATCCTCCCGGGCTTCGGCAACGCCGACGTCGACTACGTCACGCCGCTGGGTCAGCCCGAGGAGAAGGGCCTCTGCGCGGCGCTGCGGCGCCGCGGCTTCGACGACGTCTCGATCGTGCCGCTGCCGCGCTGGGAGTGGATCCGCGTCGCCGGCGGCCTCGCCGACCCGGCGTTCTGGTCGTGCAGCCAGCGGCCCGACGGCCTCGCCTACGGCTGGTACGTCGCCCGCGCGCGGGAGACCATCGACGCGGCGTGCGCGCGGAGCGGCCGGGCGCTCGTGCTCGGCCACTCCGCGGGCGGCTGGCTCGCGCGCGCGACGCTCGGCGACGGCGGCGCGTGGCCCGCGCGGGACCGCGTCCGCGGGCTCGTGACGCTCGGCGCGCCGCACTTCCCGCCGCCGGAGGGCTCGCCGCCCTGCGCGACGCGGGGCGCGCTCGCCTACTGCGACGTGAACCTGCCCGGCGCGTTCCTCGACGGCGTCGCCTACGTGACCGTCGCCGGGTCCGCGATCGCGGGCAGCCGGGAGCCGCCCGGCGACTACGACCCGCTCCTGCCGTCGCGGGAGCTCCTGGCGGGGCCCACGGAGGCCGACGAGCTGTACGCGAGGCGGGGCGAGGGGTCGGCGGCGCGGGTCGCCTACACGAACTACGTGGCCCTCGGCGGCGACGGCGCCGCGACGGGCGACGGCGTCATCCCCGTGGCCTGCGCGCACCTCGAGGGCGCCACGCAGCTCACGCTCGACGACGTGCTCCACAGCATCAACGAGGCGGGCACCGCCCTGCCCACGGAGCGGTGGTACGGCAGCGAGGCCGTCATCGACCGCTGGCTCGACGCGGCGCTCGCGAAGCTCCAGTAACAATGAACTAGCCCGGCAGCTTGTCGCCGCCCTCGACGTCGCGCGCGAGCATGTAGATCTCGCAGACCGCGGCGCAGGCGCGGAGCATGGCGTCCGGGTCGCCGACGCAGGCGCCGGCGAGGGCCCGCGCCTTGCACGCGGAGAAGTCCGGCGGGCCCTCGGGCGCGTCCGCCGCGAGCCCCGCGCGCGCCGCCGCGGCGCCGTCCGCCGTCGCGCGCAGCGTCGCGCCCCAGCGGCCGGCGAGGTTGAACGACAGGCTCACGCGGGGCTCCGGCGACGGCGTCGCCTCGACGTGGTGCTTGACCCACGGCGGGAAGAGGACGACGGCGCCCGCGCGCGGCGCGAGGCCGACCTCGTCGTCGAAGAGCGCCTCGTCCGTGACGGCCGCGAGGTCGTCGTCCCAGCCCTCGCGCAGGAGCGCCGCGAGGCCGCCGAGGCGCCGCGGGTCCTGGAAGCGGAGGCGGCCCGCGTCCTCCGGCGCGCGGAGGTAGAGCGTGCCCGAGAGCGCGCAGGCCGGGTGGTAGTGGGGCGCGTGGCGCGACGCGTCGCGCTGCACCGAGAACCAGTACTCGCCGCTCCCGCGCGGGTCGCCGAGCATGGCGTCGTCGACGCCTGTGTGGAAATCCACCACTGGTTTGGGACGTCCCGACCAAACTTTGAAATTCTCTAGCTCGGTCAATTCGAAGTCGATTCGGCTGATGTTTGGACGGATCGATTGCTCACATCGAGTTCTCGAAGCACAACAGAGGAGCTTGTGTCAAATCGGTCGAATACGCGCACATTGAAGTCGGGTTGAAGATTTGATTTGCACGCAGGTCGACGCCGGCGAAGCCCGCGGCCGCGACGAAGCGCCGCGCGTGCGCGCCGACCGCGGCCCAGATCGCCGAAAAGGCCGCGCTCTCCGAGGGCAGGCTCGCGGCCCAGGTGCCGTTCGCCGCCGCGGCGACGGCCTCGCAGTCCGCCGCGGCCCCGCCGCAGGCGCCGTACGCCGCGAGCCAGCCGCGCGTCCACGCGGCCTGCGCGTCGAAGAACGCGTCGTTCGCCTCCGCGGCGCGCGCCGGCGCGTCCGGCGACGCGAGCCAGGCGTCGTGGCGCTCGAGCACGACGCGGCCGGCCTCCGCGAGGACGGCCGGCGGGAGCCGCGTGTCCGCCACGTAGATCGTCGTCGCGAAGAGGTGGTGCACGCCGGATGATGGCTCCGACGCGACGGTCGGCTCCGGCGCGGCGCAGCGATCCTCCGTAGGTTCTGGCAGCGCGCTGCGCCAGAGGCACGCTGCGAGTGCGAGCACTCGCAACATCAGGGCTGCTCCATCGCACAGGGGAGCCCCTTGAACATAATAATTGTGCAACTTGAGCCCGGGTCACCCGGGCAGGCCTGGCGCCCGCCTCTCGAACATCGCGACTATAAGGTACCCCCGGCGGCGCGGACCGCCTTGAAGACGCGGGGGGTTCGGGGCGGGGAGCGCCGCGGGCCGCCGCGGGCCCGCCGGCCGTCGAGGGCGGCGTGGGGAAACAGTGCGCGATCCGATACCGCGGCGCGGATCGGGAGCGCCGCCGCCTCGGCGGCGCCCGCCGCGCCGGGGCCGAGGAGCGTCGGCGCCTCGCGCGGCGCGCAATGCGCGGGGCGCGACATCCACACGGTCGTCACGACAAAATCTCGCTGGATCCAGAGGTTCGCGGTCCTCCGGTCCTCCGGACTCAGCGAGCCGTCGTCGGGCCACGTTTTCGGCGACGTGTAGCGGAGCCAGTGCCGCGGGACGAGGTCCGGGAGATTGAAGTCCGGCCTGAAGTCGCGGGTGTAGCGATTCGAGTTGTCGAGGACGAGGACGCCGCCCTCGGGCTTGAGGAGGCGGAGCGCGCGTTTCATGACCTCGAAGCGCATGCGCCCGTCGTCGACGACGAGGTCCGCGACGGTGTCGACGGAGCCGTCGCCGCGGGAGAGGGTCACGTTCGCGTACGCCGCCCGCCGGAGCTCGTCCAAGGCGTCCCACTCGGCCTTCGCGCAGCCGTCTCTGCTGCACGTCTGGCGGCGCTCCTCTTTCGTGTCGGCGACGTGAACCCGGGCGTTCCCGAAGAGCCGGTTCAGGTCGCGTCGCATGCGTTCAGCCCACTTTTTGTCGTTTTCGACGGCGTGGAGGCGGCCGACGCGCTCCGCGAGCCAGAACGACGAGCTCCCTGAGCCCCACTCGACCGCGACCTGCGAGGGCGCGTAGGTCATAGAGGCTACGTAGCCTCGTAGGCGCCTACGTAGGCACCTACGGAGCGACACTGACCGCGACGTCCGTCTTCGACGCGAGCGCGTCGACGATCGCGATGGCATCTTGCCTCCACCAGGGCTGGCAGGGCGTCCCGACCACCTGGAAGCTCAGCCCCTGCTGGCGCCAGCTCCGCCGCTCCCGCGGGCAGTCCGGCCTCTTGTTCGCCCACGCCCGCTCCGCATGCTCGCGCCGCGCGGCGCCGACCGCGTCGTCGAAGCGGCGCTCGAGCTCGGCGCATTTCGGGTCGATCGCTTTCGGCGCGGAGGTCTTCCGCGACGTCGCGGAGCCGTCCGATGGCGCCACGGCGATGGGTGCCCGTCGCTGAGTGAGCATGTGAAACAGGACGATGGCGGCCCCCACGAGGCAAACGAGGAGATGGAGCCGACGCATCGCCCTCCGCGCTCGCGTCTGGCGACGAGATTGGAGTTGGCGGAGGCGGACGAGCTCTACAAGCAGATCACGCTCTGCCACAGCAGATTTTTGGCGACTTTGTGGCTCTAGCCTAGGAGGCGTCCTAGGCGGAGACAAGTCCTTGGGCAAGGACTCGAGTGAAGGAGGCCTACAAGGTCGAGAGAAGTGCCCGTCCTCCATGACGCCGGCCATCCGACTGGGCCCGGGCGCCGCTTCGGCGACGTCGCCGAAGTTTCCGCGAAGGCGGTTCGACGCGCTCCTTTGCTGCTTTGCTCTACGCTCTTGGGGCGCGCGGGGTCGGGGAGGGGGGAGGCGCCGCGCGCGCCGCGCCGCTTCAGATGACGAAGGGCGCGGCGACGGGCGGCGGCGCGGCGCGCGCGAGGCAGGCGAGGGGCGACGCGGCGCGCGCGGCGCCGGCGTCCGCGTCGCCGTTCGCGTGGACCGCGAGGACGAGCGTGTCGTTGTCG
>NW_008705561.1:1073661-1079633 GCF_000186865.1 Aureococcus anophagefferens
CGTGCCCGGCGGCGGCCCCAGGAGCAGGCCCAGGACGAACTCGCGCTGCGCCGCCGCGCGCCACCGCCGCGCGGGGGCGGCGACGTCGCACCGCCGCGCCGCGTGGCCCCGGAACGCCGCGGCGACGCGCGACGCCGCGGCGACGGCCCGGGCCGCGCGGGCCCGCGCGACGACGCCCCGCGCGACGGCGCCGATGGCGTCCGCCGCGGCGACGGCCGCCGCGAGGCGCCGCGCCGCCGCCGCGGCGCGCGCGCGCGTCTGCGCCGCGGTCGCGGCCGCGCGCCACGCGCGGAACCCGCGCGCGGCGCGCGGTCCCCGGTAGACGCGCGTCTGCACCGCGACGGCCGCGGCGCGCGCCGCGGCGAACCGCCGCGCGGCGACGGCGCCCCGGGCCCGCGTCTGCGCGACGAGGATGCCCCGGAGGAACGCCGCCTTGCGCGCGCGCACGAGCCGGCCCCGCGCGACGCGCTGCACGGCCTCGGCGTAGGGCGCCGCGCCCACGGAGATGAGCGACTCCTTCTCCGTGCGCTGCCGCTGCACGAGCGCCCGGAGCGCCTCGATCTCCGCCGTCTGCGCCGCGATCCACGCCGCCGTGAGCGCCTCCTCCGCCGCCGCGTTGGTCAGGAGGCGCTCGTCGGGCGTGTGGAGCTCGGGCGTCTTCGGGCGCGGCTCCGCGGGCTTCGCGGGCGTGATGTGGAACTCGCCCTCCGACGGCGTCACGCGCGGCGTCTCGCTCGCGTCGTAGTAGACCTCCGGCGTCGCGATGGACGACGTCGTGAGCTGCTTCATCGCGAAGGGCGTCTTCGTCGTCGTCTTGCGGGCGCCGCCGAGGTTCGAGAGGTCCGTGAGCGCGCTGCGGCGCGCGCTATCCGGCGTCGGCGGGATGATCGAAGCAACCATCTCGCGCAACCGGCGAGCTCGCGGCGCGTTTCGGCGCTTCACGTCGGGCGCGCGCGACTGGGACTGTGGTGCGGAACTATGGACGGTCGTCGCTGGTTCACGTCGCGCGAGCACGATCGCGACGTCCACTATTGCGGCGCCAAATCACAACTGCCTCTCGGAGTGGGGCAACAAGATGGCAACACAGCTGTACAGCCTCAACCTTGCCGAAGCCGCCGAAAGCGCTTCCGTGGAAGATGAGCTTGCGTGTAGCTCGACGCGCCGCGATCTGAGCGCACGAGACGCCGCGAACCTATCGCACGAGACGCGCGCCGCGAACTGATTTCACTTCGCCCGACCGCTGCCGCGGCGACACAAACCGCCTGCGCAGGATGCGCCTCGTCCTCTGCCTCGCGGTCGCAAACGCGCTCAACGTCGTGCGCGCGCCGCCGAAGACGCAGACCATGGGCGCCGTCGCCGCCTGGCACGCCACGCGCAAGAACGAGATCACGCGGCGCCTCGGGCGCGACGCCGTCGCCGAGCTCGAGGCGCCGACGCCGGCGCGCACGCTGTCGTGCCTCGCGGCGGTCAACGTCGCGAACGTGTACCTCGCGTCGGCGACGCCGGCGCTCGGCGGCCTCTGGTGGCTCGTCGTCGCGGCGACCGTCGGCGCGTGGTGCAGCCTCGCCCAGTTCGCGCTGCTCCACGACGTCGTCCACGGCGGCGCGGACGTCGGCGGCGCGCCGGGCGAGCGGCGGCGGTTCCGCGAGCGCGTGTTGAAGTATGGGAGCCAGCCGAGCGTCTTCGGCTACTGGCTCTACCTCGCCCTGGGCCACCTCAACCACCACGCGGCGACGGGCGACTTCACGGCGAAGGAGCTCTTTGCGTCGTCGGAGCTCGCGTTCGAGGACGGCGACCTCTTCTTCGCGTCGCACCGCCAGGACTCGCCCGGCGGCGGCGACGACGACCCGGCCTGCATCTCCATCGCGCGGGCGTCCTACCGCACGCTCTGGAACAACGGCGGCTCGGACCTCGCGGCGCTCGGCAACGCGGCCGCGTACGCGCTGTCGATGTCGCTCGAGCGCGCGGCGCTCTGCGGCAACGACAAGCTCGTCGCGCTCACGGACTCGAACCGCCTCTTCTTCCCGAACAAGCCCCCCGCGTTCCACGAGATGTGCGGGTCCTACGCGCGCGCCGCGGCGCTCGCGCAGTGCGGCGTCGTCGTTCTGGCGCACGGCGACCTCCGCGCGCTCGCGTACCTGCTCGTCGCGGAGACGGCGTGGCAGGTGCCGCCCTGGCCCGCGGCGTCCCTCTTCGTGAGCAACCACGGCGTCCACGACGACGGCGCGGGCGTCGGCGGCGCGGGCCCGGCGGACCGGCCGACGTACTCCGTCTACGGCGGCGGCCTCTTCGACGCGCTCTGCTTCAACGCCAACTACCACTGCGAGCACCACGACTTCCCCAAGGTGCCCCTCTGGCGCCTCCCGGAGCTCCGGCGCCGCGCGGGCGCCGACTTCTACCCGGAGTCGCCGCCGTGGACGGACGTCCTCGACGCGGCCTTCCGGCGCCGCGTGACCTACCCGAAGTGGAACCGGGAGGCCGTCGCGACGTCCGAGCTGTCGCTGCTCTAGCCTCCTTAAACCTATCCGCCGGCTTGGGTGCGGCGCGCCTTGTACGGACGGCCTTCGGGTGGGCTCGGCGTCGCCGACGCCGCAGCGATCGAGGTCAGCCAGCTGGCGGTGCTGTGTCAAATCCTCCTCGAGGAGTCGAGATCGAAACGCAGGTCCTCACGACTGACGCCGTCACTCCCCAACCCCGACGCCGCGACGACGCCCCGACGCCCCCCCGCCCGCCGACGATACAACATGTGGATGTCCCTCATGATCGTCATGTTGGTGGCGATCGGGTTCACGCGCCTCCTCTTTTTAGCCCTCGACCTGCGGGACGACTACGAGGCCTCGCAGACGCGCGGCGACGGCGCGTCCGTCGCGCGGCGGCGGCGGCACATCCACGAGCGCATGGAGTGCCAGGCGAAGCCCCGCCAGGTGGAGCGGATTGGCGAGGGCTCCGTGAGCGTCTACGCGCCGGTTGGCGAGTTCGTCGGCGGCCGCGACGTCGTGTCGTCGCTCGTCGACGCGATGCTCTGCGGCGAAGACACGACGGTCGACGCGCCGAAGAAGAAGACGGTCGCGTCGGACGCCGACGACGCCGCCGCCGACGACGACGACCTCGAGGCCGCGAACGTCGTCGCCGCGCTCTCGCGAAACGCTCCCGAGACGTCCGAGTGCTGCTCCATCTGCTTCGAGCGCGCGCCGAACGCCGTGTTCCTGCGGACCTGCGGCCACGGCGGCTGCTGCTACTCCTGCGCCGTCGACGTCTGCGCGACGTCGCGGACGTGCCCGTTCTGCCGCGGACCCGTCGAGCAGGTCGTCATCGTGGACCTGGCCTCTGCGATCGCGTCGGGCTCGGACGCGGCGAGGCTGGACGTCGTCGGCCCGGGCATGGCCTTCGACGGCGCGTCCACGGACGACGAGGACGACGCGCCGCGCGCGAAGACGCCGGAGCCGGCGGCCTACGTCGCGCTCGGAGGCCCGACGACGCCGCGGAAGCCGACCGCGACGGAGGCGACGCCCCTCGTCGCGACGGGAGACCTCCTAAGCTTGTGAACCTTGGTCCGTCCTCGCTAGCGAGTCGCAATTTGACCTCAAATTGAGGTCAATGTCGTGCGGCAGTGGAGGGATGAAGGAGCTCTCGAGCACAGTCTGAGACAGCGCTGAGCGCTTGAAAGCGCCCCGCGCCGACACAGAACCACATGGACGACGCGCACGACTGCGCCTCGAGCGACGACGAGGACGACTTCACCTTCGCCGCGCCGCGGGAGGCGACCGGCTCGTCGAAGCGCGCGCGCGCGACGGCGGCCGTCGCCGCGGCCTGGCGCGGGAGCCAGCCGCTCGAGCGCCCGGAGCCGAAGCGCCGGCGGTCGGCGCCGCCCGCGGACGACGCGCCCGCGCCGGCGCCCGACCGGCCGACCGCCGCCGCGGCCGAGGGCGCGCCGCCGCCGCCGCCGACGACCGCGCACGTCGCGAACCTGCCCGCGCGCGCGACGGCGGCGCTCGTCGAGGCCCACTGCGGCGAGGTGCTCGGCGACGACGCCGCGGTCGTCGACGCGCGGCTCGTCGCGCGGCCGCCGCGGCCGCCGTTCGCGTTCGTCGAGTGCCGCGACGCCGGCGCGTGCCGGCGCCTCGTCGCCGCGCTCGACGACCGGCCCTGGCTCGAGAGCCCGCGGCTCGTCGCGAACTTCGCGCGGCCGCGGCGGCGGCCCGGCGACCCGAAGCCGCGCCGGGGCCTCGACTACGAGGTGTTGGCCGCGCACGTCGACCGGGTCGAGCGGGAGCGCGTCGAGACGCGGGCCCGGGAGCGGCGCGAGGCGCGCGACGCGTGGCGCGCGGAGCACGGCGACCGCGCCGACGCGGCAAAGGCGGCGCACCGCCGCGCGGGCCACTTCGGCCACGGGTTCGGCCCGGACGGCCGGCCGAAGCTCCACTCCGGGTATAAGGACATGCTGTAATGCTCGACTATAAGGGCTCGGGACTACACGGTCAGTGCCACGTCGAAGGGCGCGCCCGCGACGATGCCCGTGCGCGTTACTCTGAGGTCGCGCCCTTGCTGTCTTGCTGCTTGGTGGGCATCAGAAAGGCTCTGATTTGCTCGCGAAGTACGGCGTCGGGTGTGTTGAAGACGTCGACGACGAGCAGCTTATGGGGCGGAACGAGGCAACGGACGAGCATGTTGTGCATCGCAAAGGCGAGGGCAGAGTCGGAGGGATTCAGGTTGTTCCTGGAGGTCCGATCTTTTTTTTTCCGGTTCTTGATGATCTCCATGGACGCGTCGAAGAGGGCAAACGGCCGTGGGGACGTGGGGTGGTGGCGAACGCGACTGTCAACCCACTCAGACGCGTTGCGGACGGAGAGAATGACTCTGGCTTGGGGGTAGGTGCGGTAGATGTACGGAAAGAGTTCGGGAATGGGTGAGTCGGCGACGCCGTCGTACGCGTCAAAGACGTCGTAGTCAAAGTGCGCGCGTTCCGGCGGCGTCAACGCCAGCAAGCGTTTGCGCAAGCCCACGTACGCCTGCGAGGCCTCCCTCGATCTGTTGCCGTACACCAGCTCCCAGTGCGCGACGGTTCGAGCGGGGCGAGCGGTATCGGATATCAACTTGGCGACCGTGTGGGTACCGGTCGTCCCTTCGCCGGCCCCGATGATCAGTGGTTTGGGATTGACGTGTCGGGGACGAAAGGCGTAGTTCCACGTCGCCCGCACGTCGGAGCAGACGTCATCTGCCCCCGTCGACACGAGCAGCAGCACTCCCCACAACATTTCGCCTTGACGCGTCTCACAAGATTTTGCGGTGCTCGCCGCGTCTCGACGACGTGCGTAGCGTGCGTGCTCTACTCGGGGTCTCGTCGCGCCGTCACGGGCGGTGTGCTCTACTCGGGGTGCTCGTCGCGCCGTCACAGGCGGATCTGCCCTACTCCACACCCAAACCTTTGGGTGGTGAACACCCGATTAGCCCTCGATGGGCCTCAAAGCGGCGCGTAGGCCGCGGTAGCCGAAGGAAAAACGGCCCCGGCCGCGGCGCATGTACCCCACGAGGGCGCGGAGCCGTTCCAACCGTTCGTGATGGCGACTTCGCGGCTCAAAACGGTCGCGTGACAGCGGTAGGCGGCCCACGCTCTCAGAGGCCCGAGTGCGGACTCGTCGGAAACGCTGCTTCTGGCTCGTTTGGGGCGTGTGCGGGTCCTTAGTGATGGTATAAGAGATTCCGCGTGCTTGGTTCGATGCGTGCGGGCCCAAAACGTGACTGCGCGCGCGGCCGAAGCTCGGCGCCGACGACATTCCCGACGCGTTGACCGCGGGCATCCGGAGCGCCACACGTGCGAGGCGCTGGCCACATCCCTCCGGTGGGTCATATACTCGGTCCGGAAGCGTCGTGTGACCTCGGAAAACGTGTTGAAGTCGTGGATCGCGGACCCCATACACTGCAGCCCTACCGAATGATCTCTGCCGCTGCGATTCTCGTCACCAACGTCCACC
>NW_008705561.1:1080317-1086341 GCF_000186865.1 Aureococcus anophagefferens
ACGCGTCCAGCGCCGCCCGCTGCTCGGCCGCTCCCGCAGGCGGTTTCCGAGGCCGTGTGCGCCGTCGCGCGCACGCCGTTTCCAGCGCTCAAAAGTGGCACGCGACCGCGCAGGGACTAGTAGACGCGGACGGAAGCGGCGCGGGGGTCACAGGCGGCCTCATACGGCCTGTGGCGCGGCGCGAAGGCCATATTGAGGCTAATCGTCCGAGAGGTTTGGGTGTGTACTCGGGGTACTCGTTGCGCCGTCGACGACGCTGTCCTCGACCGTCGTACGCCGCCGGTCGACCGCGGCCTGGCTCTCACAGGGCATCGGGGTTTACTGGGCGTAGAGGGGCGGGGCGGCGAACATGAGGTCCTCGACGACCTTCCAGAAGGGTTCGAAGAAGAGGGGCGTGAGCTCGACGACGGGCTTGCCCGAGACGACCTCCTCGATGACGTAGGAGAGGATGGCGACCATGGCGAGGCGGCCGTTCTTGAGCTCCGCCGTCTCCATGAGCATCTTCGCCTGGGCGTTGTCCCCGAAGGTCGTGTAGAGGCCCAGCGGGTCGAAGCCGAGGTCCCCCGGGACCCAGCTGCCCGTGAGCATCCACGTCGAGTCCTCGGCCTTCTGCCGCGCCTTGTTCGTCTCGCCGACGAACTCGATGGCGCCGGCGAGGGCGACGACGCCGACCCAGTAGACCGGCGAGATGAGGCCCAGGCCGCCGTTGAGCACCGACGGGTCGCGGCCGCCGTTCTGCTCGACGATCGACGGCAGGTGGAGCACGTTCGCGATGGGGCCGTCCCAGAGCTCGGCGATGGGCCAGCCCGCGGCGGCGAGCATGGCGAGGCGCGCGTGCTTCACCTCGGCCTCGCGGTAGTTGTAGAGGTCGACCTTGCTCGTCGCGAGGCCCGCGGGGTCGAAGCCGGCGTCCGCCGCGAGGTCGCACGCGAGGACCGCGGGCCGCGGGCTGAAGGGCAGCGCGAGGTCGTACCAGTTGCTGCGCACGACGTCGTTGCGGGGAACGGGCTTCGGCGGCTCCGGGATGACGACCGGCGCCTCGTCGGCGGCGACCGGCGCCTCGGCGGCGACCGGCGCCTCGTCGACGGGCGCGGCGCGCAGCGAGGTCGTCCGCCGCGCGGGCTGCAGCGCCCGCGTCGTGGCAAGGGCGGCGAGGGCGAGGACGATGCGGGCCATTGCGATGTTGTTCGGTGGCAGCGTGTGAGATGCGACGAGGCTGGCGGGCTGAGTAAGCTCGCAAAAACCTGCGCTGGTTTGATTGAGTGAAAGGTGACGTTATTGATGCAGTCCGCGCGCCAGCAGCCCGTGGCGGCGTCCGGGGCACATCGTCGTCTTCGGGGATGCTCCGTGCGATCGTCGGCGGCGA
Source organism: Aureococcus anophagefferens (assembly GCF_000186865.1). Classification (NCBI taxonomy): domain Eukaryota; class Pelagophyceae; order Pelagomonadales; family Pelagomonadaceae; genus Aureococcus; species Aureococcus anophagefferens. Next base: position 1,081,684 of record NW_008705561.1, read on the forward strand.
AGCGGAGAGGCTATGCGGCGGGTTCGGGCCGCGCGAAGACGCCGACCGTGACGCGACCGTCGCGTGGCGGGCCATCTCGGCCTAGCGCTATCAGTGACATCCCTCTGGAACCCTGGGCTGGGCCTTGGCACCGTTCTGGCGAAGATAAAGCGCCTGCCTAGGCGTATCGGCCGCGTTTCGTTGGGCTTCGGACGACGGCGCGGAGACGCGGACGCCTACGCGGTGCGCGAAGGAGGCAAAGTCAGGATTCCCGGCGTTTTCCTCTCTCCACAAGCCCTGCCACTGGCCGTGTGCGCGTCGCGCGCCGCGAGTAACTTGACGGCGACACTGACGGCGATCAGGAGGCGCAGTAAACCTTCACGAATAGCGGAGAAGTGATGGCGCGGTGTTCGCTTGCGCTCGTCGTCTTCTCTGTCCTTGTGCCGCCGCAGGCCGCCGTTCTCCTCGCGGCGGCTCCCGAAGACGTCGCGGGCCGCGCCGACGGCGAGCCGCGTGAACCGCCGCCGGACCAACGCCCGACGAAGGCGGTCACCCCGCGCGCAGACAGTCGCGCGTTGGATAGCGCCGAGGACGCACCGTCCTTCTTTCGCCGCGCCGTCCGCTTCTTCGGCGGCGGCGAGGCCGACCGGCGCCTCCAAATGCCGGCGGACTACTCCTACGGCATGAGAAGGCCATATTACGGGCCATCCTACGATCTTTATGGCGACATCTCATTCGGCTTCGGCTTCGGGTACGACGACGGCGACGATTGGCAGTACGGCGACGACTGGGTGACGCTCGTCGACGACGAGCCGTCGTCGCTGGACGCCGACGACGACGACTGGGTGACGGGCGTCGACGACCTCTTCGGCGGCTTCGGGGGCGCCGACGATTTCTTCGGCGACGGCGGCTTCGGCTTCCTCGACGACGCGAACTACGACGCCGACTGCGCGGAGTACGGCGACGAGTGCAGCTCCCTCGACTGCTGCGGCGGCGAGAGCTGCTTCCGGAAGAACGACGACTTCGCCTACTGCCTCGAAACCTGCCCGGCGCAGGCGGACTGGGCCTGCTACGTGCCGCCCTGCGCGGACAAGGGCGAGCGGTGCGACGACGAGACCGATTGCTGCGGCAGCCATTCGTGCTTCTGGAAGGTCGACGAGGACGTCGGCGAGTGCTTCAAGAGCTGCCCGGACACGGAGGACTTTGAGTGCTACGAGCCGCCTTGCGCCGAGGACGGCGACGCCTGCGGCTCGGACGACGACTGCTGCTCCGGGAAGCACGGCTGCTTCCAGAAGACGGCCTCCCGCGCCGAGTGCAAGCGCGGCTGCCCGAACGACCCGGCCTGGGCCTGCCACGTGCCCCCGCCCCCCGTCGAGATCCCCGCGACGCCGCGGCCCACGCCGACGCCGAAGACGCCGAGGCCGACGCCGCGGCCGACGAATCCGAGGCCGACGCCGCGGCCCTCGCCGCGGCCTACGAATCCGAGGCCCACGCCAAGGCCCACGCCTAGGCCCACGAGACGTCCAACGCCTGAGCCCACGGCCAGGCCCACGCCTCGGCCCACGCGACGTCCAACGCCAGAGCCCACGGCCAGGCCAACGCCGCGACCCTCGCCGCGGCCCGGTAACCCGACGCCGCGGCCGATCGCGGAGACGCCCCGGCCGACGCCTCGACCAACGAAACGGCCGACGCCTCGACCCACGAAACGGCCGTCACCTCAACCCACAAAACGGCCGTCGCCTCGTCCCACGCCCGAACCGACGCCGAGACCCACGGCGGCCGCCGACGAAATCGTCAACGATCCCCGTCCGACGTCCGAGTTCGTCGCCGCGCCGGACCCCACGCGGCGGCCCTCGCCTCGGCCTACGCGAAACCCGACGCCTCGGCCCACGCGACGCCCGACGCCTCGGCCCACGCGACGCCCGACACCGCGGCCCAGCCGCGCGACGCCGACGCCCGTCGCGCAGCCGGACGAGGCAGAAAGTGTCGACGAAGAAGAAGAGGAGGACATCGACGAAGAAGAGGAGGAGGACGGCGACGAGGAAGAGGAGGAAGCGGACCCCACGCGGCGGCCCACGCCGAGCCCGACGCGAGGCCCGACGCCTCGGCCCACCCGACGCCCGACGCCTCGGCCCACGCGACGCCCGACACCGCGGCCGTCGGCGGCCCGGGGCGACCCGACGCCGCGGCCCGTCGCGCAGACGCCCGAGCCCACGCGGGACCCGACGCGCCGGCCGACGGCGCGGCCGTCGCGGCGACCGACGCCGAGGCCCGTCGCCGCGGGCGAGCCGACGACGGCGCCGACGGAGCGCCGCTGCGCGCCGGGCCTCCGCGCGGCGCGCGGCGCCGAGTGCCCGCCGGACCTCGACCTCGTCGCCTGCGACGCGCCGGGCCTCGCGCCGGGCGACCTCTGCGAGGGCGACGGCGAGTGCGGCACGGACGCGGGCCTCGACAACTGCGACGACGCGCGCCACACCGGCGCCGACATCTACGTCGTCGGCGGCGCCGCGGACCCGGGGGACCCGACGCCGCGGCCCGCGGAGGCCGCGCGGCCGCCGACGCCGAGGCCCACGGGGGCGCCCACGCGACGCCAACCCACCGACGACGTCGCCGTCGTCGCGGCGGCGGTCGTGCTCGACGGCGTCGCCGCGGACGACTTCAACGGCGACGCCGCGGCGATCGCGGCCTTCAAAGCGGCCGTCGCCGCGACGCTCGACGGCGTCGCGTCCGCCGACGCCGTCACGGACGTCGTCGCGCGGAGTCTGCGCCGGCGGCTCCGCCGGCGGCTCGAGGACCGCGCGACGTCGGAGGTCAAATTCAACGTCGCCGCCGCCGACGGCGCCGACCTGCGGGCGCTCGAGGACGGGGCCTTCGAGCGCGAGCTCCGGACCTCCGGCGCGACGCTCCTCGAGGAGGCGACGGTCCGCGAGGTCGACGTCGGCGAACGCGAGGCCGCGGAACCGGAAGCGGACGAGCCGCCGCCGCCGCCGTCGTCGTCCGGCGGCGGCGGCGGCGGCGGCGGCGACCTCGCGCCGATCATCGGCGGCGCGGCGGCCGTCGCCGCCGCCGGCGCGCTGGCCATCGCCGCCTTCTTCATGCGGCGCCGGCGCAAGTTTCGGGCCGCCGCCGCCGAACCCGCGGCCGCCGCCGACGCGCCGGTCGCGCGCGGCGACGCCGTCGACGTCGAGGCCGCGCGCGAGGAGCGGGCCCTCGCGGCCTACGCGGAGGCGAGCAACTCCGACGCCGACAGCGACGGGGCCGCGGGCAGCTCCGAGGACTCGGACGCGCGGCGGACGCTCGAGCCTCGCAACGAGGGGGGCAGCTCCGAGGCCTCGGACGCGCGGCGGACGCTCGAGTCGCGCGACCGATCCGAGGGGTCGACGGCGGACGTCGGCCGGCGCCTGTCCTTCGAGGAGCGGCGGGCCCGGTCGTCGGTCGTCGGCGACGGCGACGGCTCGTCGGAGCCGGACCGCGACTCCGACTGGCGGGACCTGCGCTTCAAGCTCGAGAGCGGCGGCGAGCCGCTCGAGGCGAGCAAGACGGCGGCGACGCGCCTCGGGCGGCGCTTCGCCTGGGACGACGACGCGGACGGCGCCGGGCCCGGCGCGGTGACGTGGTCCGGCGCGGGCCGCTTCGTGCGCCGCTTCGACGGCGGAACTTTGGAGCTCGTCGACGCGCGCGAGGGCTTCGCGGTCGCGGCCGTCGGCGACGACGACCGCGCGGCGCTCCAGGCGTCCGGGTCCTGGCCCCTGGAGCGGCGCGTCGCCGCGCTGCGGGCCAAGCTCGAGACGCTGCGGAGCCCCTGGCAGAAGGGGCGCGTCATGCCCACGGTGCGGCGCGACCGCCTGCTCGCGGACTGCTACGCGAAGCTGCGCAAGCTGACGGACGCGCAGTGGCGCTGGCCCTTCTTCTTCACCATCGCGGGCGAGAAGGGTTTGGACGCGGGCGGCGTCGGCCGCGAGGTCTTCCGCCTCGCGACGTCGCAAATCTTCGCGACGGAGTTCGGCCTCTTCCGGACGGCGGACGGCGGCGCGGACCTGACGTACACGGTGCAGGACGACGCGACGGTGGGCCAGGCGGACCGCGGGCCCCAGTGGCTGACCTTCGCGGGGAAGCTCGTCGGCAAGGCCTTGCTCGACGGCGCGCACCTCGACGCGCATTTGAATCGGTGCCTGCTCAAGCACGTCTGCGGCGAGCCGCTGAGCCTGGCGGACCTGGAGTGGCTCGACGCGCCGCTCTGGAACTCGCTGCGCCAGCTCGGCGCCATGGACGTCTCGGACCTCGCGCTGACGTTCTCCGTCGACGGCGGCGCGCTCGGCAAGGTGCAGGGCAGGAAAAGGGTGATTCAACGTCGCTTCAATGTGAGTGTTTCGCGCGCGCGCGTTCTAGGAAAAGCATCCACGCTTCGAGAGCGCTCCGAGAGATGATCGCTCGTCCAAAAATCAGCCGAAACGAGTGGAAACCGGCCGAGAAAGGAGCCTTTGAAATTGAGAATTTCGCACCCTTTTCCTGCCCAGGCAAGGTCGCGACGCGCGAGCTCGTGCGCGGCGGCGCGGACGTGGCCGTCACGGAGGCGAACAAGGACGAGTTCGTCGCGCTGCGCCTGAAGGACGCGCTCGTGGAGACGTCGAAGAGGAGCGTCGCGGCGTTCCTCGCCGGCGTCTACGCCGTCGTGCCGC
>NW_008705561.1:1087621-1088565 GCF_000186865.1 Aureococcus anophagefferens
CNGTCGTCGCCGGGTCGAGCGCGTCGCCGCCGAGGGGGAAGGCGAAGGGCCGCGCCGCGACCTTGTGCCGCGCCTCGACGAGGTCCGCCGGGGCGCTCGGGTTAACGTCCTCTCCGCCCGCCGCCGCCGTCTTTTCGGCCGTCGCCGTCTTTCCGGCCATCGTTTTCTCGCGCGCGAATATGAGGTCGTTGAGGTCGTCGAACTGCGAGTTGTGGTTCGGGTCGCGGCGGCGCGCCGCCCGCGCTCTCTCGATGAACGGCCGGTCGTCGTCGGCGTCCGGCGGCGCGTCGTCGGCGCCGCGGGGGGGTTTGTCGTGCTCTTGATCTTTGAGCGGATCGCCCGCGTCGGAGATAGAGATGAACGTCGCCGTGACAGCGAGGTGAATCGCGAGAAGGAGCGCCGTGTACTGGTCGGCGGCAAAGACCTTCGCGGCGACGGCGGCCCATCCAATCACCACGACGACGCCTCCCGGCCCCCGGAACTTGTAGAGACCGTCTCCCGAGATGCTTAATTTCTCGAAGAAGGCGTCGTAGCGTGCAGCGTCGGCAAGGGCGGCCGACATCGTGTGATCCGTCGCCTCCTTTCAGACTTTGGCAATTTTTCGGCGATTGCCGGTGCCCGTGCCGCCCAAGAGGCGTCCCAAGGTAGGCGCGTAGGCGGGGTGCGTCGCCTAATGCGCTAGAGTGGATCATCGTCTACTGGCGTGTTAGGAGTGCGGTAGGGGGCTTGCGCGGGGATAAAAGAGGGCATGTGAGTCGAGCGCGCTCAGCGCGCCGCCGCCTGCGGATGTCGGTCGCGTGTGAAGGGGGCGCCGATCGTTCGAAGCGCCCTCTTGTCTGTTGACCGAATTCTTCTCTCCGCGCGCGAATGGACGACGAGGAACGATCGAGGCGTTCCCTTCGGCAGCAATAAGATCGCGGCGTCCGGCGGGTCAGGCATTCGGG
>NW_008705561.1:1089185-1091096 GCF_000186865.1 Aureococcus anophagefferens
GTTCGCGTCCCAGGCCTCCGCGACGGACGCGAACAGGCGGTCCGCGACGTCGAAGCGGCCGCTCTGGAGGTCGCAGTGGAGCGACCCGAAGGGCTCCGTGCGCAGCAGGTAGTGGACGACGACGCCCGCCGCCGTCGAGTAGTGGGACCCGTAGTGGAACCGGGGCATGTACGTGTCGTCGAAGGCCTCGTAGCGGTCGACGGTCTCGCGGAGCCGCGCGTCGTTGAGCGCGCCCATGGGCTTGGCCAAATCGCGGTAGACGCGCGGGTCGTCGAGGTCGAGGTCCTCCGACGAATAGTCCGCGAGGACCCAGGGGAAGACGGGGTACTGGCACGGGTCCGCGAAGGATCGCCCCGCGAGCGCGTTCGCGACCAACAAATACCCAAAGTTCGACAGGCGCCGCTCCTGCCAGGCGCGCGTCGCGCGCCGCAACAAGCGCGCCGGGTGGCTCCGGGGCGCCTGCAGCAACGGAAAGACGCCCGCGCCCGCGTCGGCGCGCCGCGGCGACCGCGCGCGCGCGAGGCGCACGGCCGCGATGAGCCGCCGCGCGAAGTCGTCGCGCTGGCGGCCGAAGCGCGCGTAGTCGTCGGCCGTCGGCTCCGGCGCGTCGTCGGGGGCGCCCTCGGACGCCGTCTCGTCGCCGGCGTCGTCGAAGGACGGCGCCCGCGCGCGGTCCGCGGCCGTCGAGTCGCCGCAGCAGTCGCAAAAGAAAGACGCGCCGCGCGCGACGTAGACCTCGAAGCCGCAGTCCCGTAGACGGTAGCGGCGCATGAGCACGGCGACGACGTCCTGGAAGCGCCAGGACACCTTGTCGCGGCCCCGCGCCGAGAAGACGAGGCGGCTCTCCGTGAGCGCGACGGCGCCCCGGACGAGCCCGAGCCGCGTGACGCGGCTCACGGCGTCGAGCGCCGCGACGACGGCCTCGTCGCTGCCCGGCGGGCCCGCGTCGGCGTCGTCGTCGTCGCGCGGCGCCGCGGGCGCGGGCGCGGGCGCGCCGCCCTTGGGCTGGTCGGGCGCCGCGGGCTCGTCGCCGTCGTCGTCGTCGTCGTCGTCGTCGGCCGGCGCGGACGGCGTCGCGAGCTTGGCCTTGATGTCGAGGCGCTTCGCCAGGTCCGCGGCGTCGACCGTGGCCTTCTTGGCGGACATGACCTTGATGTGGGACGCCTCGGCGCGCCGGAGGTCGTTGGCGAGCTCCTCGTGGTCGTCGTGCGCCTTCAGCGGGTGAGGGGCGGCGCCGCCGCGGTCGCAGACCTTCGACGGGTTCGCGAGGCAGCCCCCGAGGTCCGCGCGGACGGCCCAGGTGACCTGCCCCGCCGGCGCGGGCTCCCCGAAGGCCTCGAGCCGCGCGTCGGCCTCCGCGGCGGCGAGGCCGCGGTCGAGCGCCGCGCGCGCGGCCGCGTCGCGCGCGGCCGCCGCGCGGCGGCCCGCGGCCGCGGACCCGCGGCTCACGGCGACGGCCGCGAGCGCCGCGGCCGCGCGGCGGCTCAGGTTCGTCTTCGCGTCCCCCGGGTCGAGCCAGCCGCCGCGCCGCGGCTCCGGGCTCCCGCCGCCGTCGTCGTCGAAGTCGCCGTGGACGTCGCCGTCGAACTCGAGGAGCTCCGCGGCGTCCGCGGCGCCCGCGGCGTCGAGGCGCGCCGCGAGGGCCGCCAGCGCGCCCGCGGCGTCGCCGGCCTTGGCCGCGTCGGCGCCGTCGGAGAGCGCCGCGCGCGCGCAGGCCGCGGCGATGCCGCCGACCTCGACGGAGTTCGCGGAGTCGCGCACGAGGCCGACGACGGCCGCGTCCGCGACGCCGCCGAGGAGCCGCGCGTCCTCGGGGCTCGCCGCGGACGCCGCCGCGCGCCGCCGCAGCGCCCGCGCGCAGCGCAGGGCGTGGAGCGCGTCGTCGCAGGCCACCTGCGCCGCGGAGTGCGC
>NW_008705561.1:1091986-1093799 GCF_000186865.1 Aureococcus anophagefferens
AGTCGCCGCCCGGCGGCGGCGGCGGGTCGTTCGGGAAGGGCGCGTCCGCGCGGCGCCGGTCGCTCGCGCGCCGCAGGCTCCGCGCGACCTCCGTGACGGCCTCGGCGAGCGCCGCGCCCGCGTCGCCGTCGTCGCCGGCGTCGTGCGCGCCGTCGTCGGCCGGCGGCGGCCAGACGCAGTCCAGCGCCACGGCGAGGAGGCGGGCCACGCAGTCGCAGGTCGCGCGCTCGTGGCGCGTCGCGTCCGCCGCGAGCCGCCGGAACGCGGACGCGGCGACGGCGCAGAACGCCGCGCGCGCCCAGCGGTCGCCGAGCCGCGGCGCCGCGGGCGATACGCGGGGCTCCCGGGCGCCGAGCAGGGCCGTGAGCTGGGCGAGCGCGCGGCCGTCGACGTCGTAGCTGTTCTCGAAGCCCGCGGCGTCGCGCGACACCGCGCCGTCGAAGTCGTCGGGCGACGCCGCGGACCGCCGCCGGAGCACGACGGCGCCGACGGCGTCCAAAGCGAGGAGCTCCACGGTGTCGTAGCCGCAGCGCGCGAGGCGCACGAGGGACCCGACGCCGTACCACGGCTCGAGCTCCGCGACGTCGACGAGCGTCGGCTCGTGCGACTTCACGCGGACGCAGACGGCCGCGACGACGCGCTCGCAGCACGCGCGGGGGCAGTGCCTCGACAGGGCGGCGACGAACGGTAACGCGAGCCAGAGGGGCGGGCAGGCGAGGCGCGGCGCGCCCGCGGCGCGCCGCGGCGCGTCGTCGCCGCCGTCGGGGAGGCGGACGAGGTCGACGCCGAGCACGTCCAGGAACCGCTCCGCGTCCGCCTCGCCGCCGAAGCGCCAGGCGCCGGCGTCCAGCGCCGACGCGGCGAAGGTCGCGAGCGTCGCGACGGACCGCAGCGCGGACGCGCGGAACGTGTGGATCGCGCGCGCGCACTCCGCGACGCGCCGCGACGCGCCCAAACCGTCGTCGCCGTCGCCGTCGTCGGGGCCGACGTCGGCCTTGGCCCGCTGGAGCGCGAGGCGCAACGACCGCTCCGCGGCGACGTACTGCCAGAGCGCGAGCTCGAGCGCGGCCGCGCGGAGCGCCATGAGCGGCGCGGGCGTCGGGTCTTCCGGCGGCGCGCGCGGCCCGTGGGGCGTCTTCGACGAGATCAACGGGCCCGCGTCGTCGTCGGTCTCGTCGCTGTCGCAGCCCGACCCGTCGTCGCCGCCGCCCGAGCCCAAAATCGCGAGCGCCGTCGCCTCCGCGAACTTCGCGGACCGGAGCTGGCGCGCGACGCGCGCGCGGAGCGCGTCGTCGCCGCGCGCGAGCGCCTGCACGAGCGCGCCGGCGAGCGCCCCGCGCACGGCGCCGTCGGCGTCGTCGGCGTCGTCGTGGACCGCGTCGACCACGGCCGCGACGCCCTCGGACCGCTCGTCGGAGCCCGGCCGCCGGAACTCGTCGACGAGCGCCGCCGTCGCCAGATGCTTGAGCGCCGCGGCGCCGCGGCGCCGCAGGTCCGCGGTCCGGAGCCCCCGCGGCGCCCGCGCCGGGAGCGCGCGCCGCGCTAAGCGCGCGAGGCGCGCGACGCCGACGCCGACGCGGAACGCGGCGCCGAAGAGCCGCGCGGCGCGGCGCACCCGTAGCGGGCTCCGCGCGTCCGCGGAGCACTTCAGCGCCGCGCGCTCGAGCCAGGCGACGCGGTCCTCGTCGGACGCGGCCTCGATGACGTCCGCGTCGGCCCAGAGGCACCGCAGGGCCTGGGCCTGGAGCGCCGAGCCGCCGCCGAGCGCGAAGCCGCACGCGTCCAAGACCGCCCAGCAGCCGTCGCAGACTCC
>NW_008705561.1:1093931-1109062 GCF_000186865.1 Aureococcus anophagefferens
CGCGGCAGGGGTCCAGCGCGCAGCAGACGCGCGCGCCGTCGAGGCCGCATTTCGCCTCGGACGCCGCGCCGCGCGGCGACCCCTCGGGGTCGTCGGTGCGCCGCCCGAAGCCGCTCCGCGCGTAGCCCGCGCCGGCGCCGACGCCGCTCCGCGGGCCGCGCCAGAAGGCGACGCGCAAAGCGTTGAGCGGCACCGCGCCCTCGAAGGCGACGACGGCGGCGCAGTAGCCCGCGAAGCCGTGGAGCGCGCGGACCGCGGGCGGCTTGAGCGCGGCCCGCGCCGACGACCGCGCGGGCGCCGAGCCGTCGTCGCGCTCCGCGTCGTCCGGCGACGGCATGGGCACGACGAGGGGCGCGCCGAGCGCGAGGCCGTCGACGCTGACCTGGACCTCCGCGCCGCTGAGGTATTTCTGCGCGTGCGTCACGGCCAGCAGCCGCCAGCGCGGCGCGTAGAGCCCCGGGGCCGTGCCGTCGGCGCCGTGGCCCGCGCCGCCGTCGTCGGCGTCGTCGCCGTCGTCGATCTGGCGCTCGACGACGCCGCGGCTTTTTCCGCCCGAGAAGACTTCCACCGACCACGCGACGCCCTCGTCCCGCTCGCCGGGCGTCACGACGACGCGCGTGCCGCCGCGGCCGACCCCAAAGGCCTCGAAGCGCCCGCAGTGCTTCGCCTCGCGCACCCAGGCCAGCAGCGTGTAGCCGCGCGCGCGCGCGGCCCGCCGGCAGAAGCCGCGCGCGCCGCCGGGTAAGAGCTCCGCGCCCGCGGACGCGCCGCCGTCGAAGACGAGCGCGCCCCGCGACGCCTCGTCGTCGCCCGCGAGCGCCGTCGCGAGGCGGTCCGCGAGCGCCGCGCGCCGGGCGCAGGAGCCCTGCGACCGGCGGTCCATGAGCGCCTTCAGCACGCTCCGGTACTGGGCGTGGGTCCGGGCCGCGGCGGCCTCGTCGGCCGCCGTGTCCTGGAACGACCAGTTGTCATTGATCTCGGCCACGAGGCCCTCGTGGGTGAGGACCATCGTCGACGATTTGAGCCGGAGAACACGGCGCGGACGAGAGTGTCCGCCGCAGCTCAGCTCGAGACGGCTCCGACTCCGGGACGGCTCGCGCCGGTGGTTGAACGCTGCCGTGCAGTCGCTCCGTTGCTCTCCCGCTCTGCGGCGTCGGGCAGCCTCTGCGAAACGCTCGTCGTCGTCGACAGCCACGAGCACTCTCCCTCGCGCGCGGGGCAGCCTCTGCGAAACGCTCGCGTCGTCGACAGCCACGAGCACTCTCCCTCGCGCGCGGGGCAGCCTCTGCGAAACGCTCGCGTCGACAGCATGCTGCGCGCCTACCTGCTGCCCAAGGGCTACCCGGACACGGTGAGCGGCGTCTACGTCGCCTACCAATGCTTCGACACCATGCAGGGGCTCATGTCCTACCTGAAGGGCGTGCTGTGCACCATGTCGTTTTTGCGCGGCCTCGGCGTGGGCAGCGGCGGCGGCGCGCTGCACCAGGCCATGGTCGTCTGGATCGTCCGCGATGGCACTTCCTGCCTCTCGGGCCTCGCCGCGGGCAGCCCGGCGCTGACGGCGCGGTTCGCGTCGCGCTCGCAAGTCAAGACCTACCGCCTCGGCGCGGAGACGCTGCGCGGCGTCGCGGGCCTCGTGGAGCTCGCGGCCTCGACGCGCGGGCCGTTCCTGCCGCTCATCTGCGCGGCGACGGTCTGCAACTCCTTCGCCGGCGTCGTCGACTCGTGCACGCGGTCGTCGCTCATGACCCACTTCGCGCGATCCGGCAACTTTAGCGACTGCTCGGCGAAGGAGGGCAACCAGGACCGGGCCGTGAAGCTCGTGGGCATCGCCGTCGCGGCGCAGTTCCTCGCGACCGTCGGCGGCAGCGCGAAGGCCGCGTGGGCGGCCTACGGCCTCCTCACGCTGCTCCACCTCCTCTTCAACGCGCTCGCCATGCGCGCGCTCCAGCTCGACGACGCGACGAAGCGCGACTAGCGCAGTTATCGCGACGCCTTCGTCGTCTCCGCGTTGACGTCGAGGCCCTCCGCGTAGAGCCAGACGCCCTCGCGGCGCCTGAAGACGCTGCGCTCGAAGAGCGTCACGGCCTTGGCGCCGTAGCCCCGCTGCTTCGCGGGCTGGATGTCTGCCTCGAAGGTGATCTCGTGCTCGTCGTCGCCCTTGCACTCCTGGCACTTGACCCGCAGCGCCGTGAACCGCGACGCCTCGAGGCCCTTGGACATCTTCGCGACGCGCTCCGCGCGCGTGCCGGACCCGTAGTCCTTGTGGTCCGGGTGCGTCGTGTCCACGAGGAACTCGGGGAGCATGAGCGAGAACGCCGCGTACCGCGACCGCAGCAGCGACTCGGGGTCGGGCACGGTCGTGTGGTCCGCGTGGTATTGCGCGCAGCAGGTCGCGTAGGGCAACCCGCTGTGGCAGGGGCAGAGCTCGGGCGGCGGCTTCGGTTTCGGTTTCGCGTCCTTCTTCTTTTTTTTGGGCTGCCTGTTAGTAGCGGCGCCGAAGCCCGCGTCGCGGCGCAGGACGCAGCGCGGCTGCGGCTTTGCGACGAAGCCTTGCGCGACGTTGAAGACGAGGAGCAAGACGACTGCGGTGCGCGAGGAGATGACCATTGCGCCTGCGTGTGCCGCGTAGCGGCGCGGCGGCGTCCAGCCGAGGCTGTGATCACGTGACTTCAGGACGACGTCGAGCGCGCGCGACGACGACGGCGGCGGCGAGGCAACCTTGCGACGACGGCGGGGCGGCGGCTTCAAGCCTTCAACTACGCTCAAGCAAAAACTCGCAAAAATTGTGGTAATTTTGGTGCGCGCACGGCGGAGACCGAGGCGTCGCGTTGAATAACGCGCGTGCGGCCCCGGCGGCGAGGCGTCGCGTTGAATAACGCGCGTGCGGCCCCTCACTTTTAGAGAGGGCGCGCGCCAGGACGGCACTCGCCCCCCTCGGTGATCTCAAGAAGTCTGATGGACCTCGATTGGACGACGGTTACTCACTTTAACCAGACCGCATCAAACGCGACAGGGGCACCACATCAGGCGTCGTGGTGGGTCGCCATCGGTCTCGGCGCTTCCTTCGTCGCAGCGGTCGTAATCATCGTCGGCTGCGCGATCCGACACCACGGCGACTACGTCGAGCGCCGCGAGTTTCGGCGCGATCTGCGCCAGGGCCTCGAGATGGTCGGCTCGCCGCTGCGGAACGTCGAGCTCGAGCGCCTCGCGGGCGACGAGGAGGACCGCATCGTCGACGCCGCGCTCGACGAGCAGAGCCACGAGGTGCCCCTCGTCGACGACCCGGCGAGCCCGTCGCTGCCGCGGAAGCGGTCGCAGACGCCGCTCGAGAAGGTCGTCGAAAACGTCACCGGGAAGCTCACGCACCTCTAGGGACGGGTAAAAAGTTCAGCAGGCGCATAGGGCGCAGGATGAGACCTGGGTTTCAAACACAGCGAATCTCAGCCCAACTCACCAGGGTTGCCTACCCGGGCGAAAAAAAAAAAACAAGATTAAAGTTCCGTGTTGACGATGCGGGGCGCGGGCGTGCCGCCGAGCGGGGCGCCGGGCGCGGGCCGCTCGCGGGCCGCGGCGCCCGCGCGGCCGCAGCCGAAGAGCGCGGCGACGTGCGGGTCGCGGAGCGCGGGCCGGAGCGCGGGCGCGAGGAGCCGCGCGCAGAGCTCGTCCTTGATGAAGCCCTCGGCGTCGTCGCCGCACTGTAGCCCGGGCGCGTGGTGCTCCCGGAGGTGGTCGCAGAGCTCGCGGCCCGGCTCCGCGACGAGGCTGTCGCGGCGGCTCGCGGACGTCACGCGGCGGAGCACGCGCGGCGCGGGGCACACGAAGTCCCAGCCGAGCACGGCGGTCGGGTTCGCCGGGTCGTAGCGGTAGCCGTTGGCCCGCTGCCACTTGGCGAGCTCCGAGGGGCCGTCCGCGGCCTCGAAGGAGCCCGACGCCCACGGCGGCCGCGGCCGGCCCGGCGCGAGGTAGCAGGGCCAGGACCGGCGGAAGCCCGACGCGGGCTGGCCGTCGCCGACGGCCGCGGCGAAGGCCGTGAAGTGGCGCTTGCAGTCGTGGCCCGCGGAGCCCACGGCGTCCCGCCGCCAGCAGCCGTCGAGCGTCGCCCGGAAGCACGCGAGGAAGCGGCCCGGCACGGCCCAGGCCAGGTCGCCCGCGCCCGGCGCCGCCTCGAGCGTGTCCGTGAGCAGGTAGTCCGTCGGCGCGTCGCCGAAGGCGCCCGGCGGCGCCGCGATCGGCGCCACGGGCGCGACGTCGAAGCGCGTGACGATGACCGACCGGTACTGCTCCGTCGGCCCGAGCGCCGCGAGCGCCGCGTCGAGGCCCGCCTTCGCCGGGTAGGCCTGCGTGAGCGTCTCGGGCGTGCGGGGCAGAGGCTCGGCCCAGGCGACGTGGGCCGCGCCGCCGTACATGGCCACGAGGTCGTCCCACCAGCGCCGCGCCGTCTTCTCGGAAACGCCCGGCGCGCCGAAGCAGCCGTAGCTCGCCAAAAAAATCTTCACGTCGACGCCCCGGTCCGTCAGCGGTGTGACGATCGTGTCCATGACGGCCGCGGCCGTGGCCCGCTGCAGCTCGAGGGAGTGGGGCGCGCAGACGAGGCCCCGCCGGAGCTCCGCCGTCGCCACGCCGACGTCCTCCAGGACCTCGACGTCGTAGGTCGCCCCCCGGAAGGCCTCGCCGCGCACGACCAGGGCCACGACGTCGTCGTGGCCCGTGTCGAAGGTCGCCTCGAAGGAGCACTCCTCCGGCGGCTCCGGCGGTGGCGACGGCGGTGGCTTCGCGCCGCGCGCGACCTCGCGCTGGAACTGCGCGACCTTCGCCTGGGCCTCGAGCGACCGCGCGCTGCCCCGCTGCGACTCGAGGGGCGGCCGCGTCGCGCCGACGCGGTTCTCCTCCGGCGCGTCCGGGGCGAAGACGTCGTTGTCCGCGAACTCGACCACAAAGTCCGCGAGGAGGCGCCCGTCCGTTCCGCTCCGCGCGCGGAACGTCGCGCCGACCAGGGTGTCGACCTCGACGGCCGCGGCCTCGGCGTCGAGCGTCGTCACGAGGGCCTCCTTGCCGCCGGCGAGGAAGGTGATCATGACCGGCGCGCCCGCGGCCTCCGCGGACTCGGCGCGCGTGTCGAGCGAGAAGACCGCGACCGCGGGATCGCCGGGCCTCACGCGGCTCTCGGCGCGCTTCTCCTTGAGCCGCTTCGCCTTCTCCTCGTCGCGGATCGCGCCCATCAACGCGTCGATGTCGCCGCCCTCGGCGACCTCGTCGAGCTTCGCGTTGCCGGACCCGCCCCGGCCCGCCGTCCCGCCCACGCCGCCCATCATCCCGCCGAGACCGCCCATGCCGCCGCCGCCCATCATCCCGCCGAAACCGCCCATGCCGCCGCCCATCATGGCGCCGAGGCCGCCCATGGCGCCCTGCTGCTCCTGGGCCTCCTTGAGCTTCTGGCGGATGAGCTCCGGCGTCACCTCGACCTTCTCTTTTTTCCCGCGCTTCGCGGGCGCGGCCGCGGCGCCGGCCCGGTTCTGCTCGCGCTTCTTCGCCTCGTCGCCGCGGATCTGGGCCATCATCGCCTTCATCTCCGGGTCGCTCGCCGCCTGGGCCTTGAGCATGTTCGCGAGGCCGCCGTCCGCGTCGTCGCCCGGCGAAGGCGCGGCGGGCGCTTCCTTGGCCTTGGCCTCGTCGCCGCGGATCTGCGCCATCATGGCCGCCATGTCCGGGTCCGCCGGCGCGGACCCGCTCGCCGCCTGGCGCTTGAGCGCCGCGTCGACGAGCGGGTTCGCCGCGGGCGCGGCCGGCGCGGCGGCGCCGCCGCCGCCCTGGCTCAGGAGGCCCTTGCCCTTGAGGGCCTGGATGACGGCCTCGGCGCGCGCGCGGCCCGGCGGCAGCGTGCGGCCCGCCTCGTCGGCGACGCGCTGCGCCTCGGCCTGGTCCATCATGCTGCCCATGCCGCCGCCGCCCATGAGGCCCGCCAGCGGGTTGCCGCCGCCGGGCAAGCCGCCGGGAGGCAGCCCCTGCTCGACGTCCGCGCCGGCGAACTGCGGGAACTGCTTCTTGAAGTTCGCCATGGCGTCGTCGGCGCACGCCGCCGCGGCGAGCGCCGCCAGGACGCGGAGCGTCCTCGCCATCTCGCTGCCCAGCTGTACAATGCGAAGTGTTTCTCTGCCAGTCGGATGGTGCAGGGCACCTTTGACATCCTGAAACAGACGCCTGGGACGATGAAGGCGTCGACTCTCATCGCGCTCATGGTGCCCGTCGTGGCTTTGTGGATCTCGGCCGTCGTCGCCTTCGCGCGGAGCCTCGAGGCGTGATGATGAAGGTCGTCGACCGGGGCTTCGCCGAGGGCCGCGTGACGCCGCGCCTCGGCGGGGGGCTGCCCCCGGCGGGCGAGGGGGCGTCGCCGCGCCTCGCCCTGAAGGACTGGAGGCGGCGGGCGGCGAGGGTGAACAAGGAGACGGCGGCCCTCGAGGAGGCCGTCGCCGCCGTCGACGACAGGGAGATCGGCGCGGGCGACGACGCGGTGCTCCGAGCTTTATCCGTCTTGTCGCTGAGCGCGACGGCGCAGCGGGCCGTCTGGGTCGAGGCGCTGCCCGAGCTGCTCGCCCTCGACGGCGACGACGCGCTGGCGACCGTCGAGGGCCTGCCGACGCCGCGGCCGCCCGAGGGCCGCCTCGGCGCGGACGTCGCGGCGGGCTACGCGGCGCTCGTCGAGGCCGCGGAGGCCTTCGGGTCGGCCTGCCCCGCGGCCCTGGAGCGGCGCGGCCGCGTGACGAGCGAGCTCAAGAGACAGCGCGACGCGCTCGCCGCCGACGTCCTCGAGAAGCGCCTGGAGCTGCAGGACGTCAAGGCGTCCATCGAGCTCCGGAAGCTCAACGTCGCCAAGCAGCAGACGGCGCTGGCGACCATGTACCGCGAGCGCACGGCCGTCTTCGACGTCAAGCTGCTGAGCGAGGCGCTGGCGCGCCAGAAGCACCGGGGGCGCCTGAGCCACGCGCCGACGGAGCGCGGCGGCGCGGCGGGCTCGCGGCGGGACCGCGAGGCCGACGGCGTCATGCGGTCGCCGGGCGTCGCGGCGCGGGGCCTACCGAGCGGGGGCGACGCCGGGGCGGACCTGCTGGAGGAGGTGCAGCGCGCGGAGCAGCGCGCGCGGTGGCGGAGCCTGCGCCTGAGCCCGTGGACGGCGATCACGCTCAACAACTTCTTCGCGGGCCACTGCTACCGCTGGGCGCGCTGGTCCCTGGACCGGCGCCACGACGCCGTCACGGTGATCCAGGCGCTCTACCGGCGCCAGGGGGCCGTGCTCGTCGTGCTCCTCGCGCGCGCCGTCGCGGAGGCGCGGCGGCTCCGGCGCGAGGCCGCGGCGACCTTCGTCCAGCGCCACGCGCGCGGCGCCCTCGGGCGGGCCCACATGGGCCGCATCCGCGAGGAGCTGCGCGACTACGAGCGGAAGCGCGTCACGCTCCAGTCGTTCGCGCGCCTCGTGCCCGCGCGGCGCCTCGGCCTCCGCTGCGTCAACGGCGACCGGCGCACGGCGGCGAACATCGCCGGCGCGGGGCTCAAGGAGGTCCACGGCGCGCTGCTCGCCGTGGAGAAGGCGCTGGGCTACGGCAGGGACGACCCGCTCTGGCTCGCGCGCGAGGGCATCGCGCGCGCGCGGCTCTTCGCGGAGCTCGAGCCCGACGGCGTCGTCGAGCCGGGGCCCGCGCGCCTGGGGCAGGCGGACCACGGCGACGCCCACGGCGACCACGCGCCCCTCGGCGCGCACCCGTCCGTCGCGCGCCTCGTGTCCACGGCCGTCGCCGCGCTCGCGGACCGCTTCGAGGCCGCGAAGAAGGCCACGCGCGCCCTCTCCGACACGACGGCGGGCACGCTCCTGGCGCCCCAGCAGGCCGTCGTGCTGAAGTAGCCGCTTCTTTTTTTTTTGGTCGGAATGTTGAAGGCAAATTTACCTTGGTTGCGCTATCGCATATGAGCTGTCAACTCGGACTGCGCAGCAATTGTATTGCAGGCAGTCGGTGCGAGTGATGGCGGGATCGCTCCTCCTCCTCGTCGCCGCGGCGCGCGCGCTGACGTTCGAGGGCGTGAAGAACGCTAGGCGCCTCGCCGGCGCCGCCGCAAACTTGCCCGTGTGGCGCACGGCGACCCTGGACAACGCCACGGCCGCCGACGTCGCCGCGCTGCGGGACGTCGCGCGCGTCATCGACCTGCGCAACGACGACGAGGTCGCCAAGGGCGCGAAGGCGCGCTCCGAGGCCGCGCGCGAGTATTACGACGCCGCGCCCGTCTCGAACGCGCCCTTCCTCGGCGACATCGACGCCTTCTGGGGCGGCGTGAGCGCCAACGCGCCGCCGCTGCCGCTCTGGCCGCGCGTGAGCATGCTCTGGTCCGCGCGGCCGCTCAACGCGGCGCTGTCGAGGGCGCTCGAGGACGGCGGCAACGCCGCGCTCTACGTCGCGATCCTCGACTCGGCGCCGACGACGGTGGGCCGCGCGTTCGAGGAGGTCGTCGCCTGCGTCGACGCGGGCGACACGGTGCTCTTCCACTGCCAGAAGGGCAAGGACCGCACGGGCATCCTCGCCGCGTTGCTGGAGGAGGCCTGCGGCGTGGCGCGAGCGGACACGGTCGCGTCCTACGGCCTGTCGGGCGCGCTGCTCGGCGGCGACGACGCGCTGCCCGCGGCGACGGGCAAGCGCAAGGACCCGGACGACCCGGAGGTCGACTGGTCCCGGTTCCGCGGGTCGCCGCCGGACGCGATCGCGGACACGCTGAGCTGGCTCGACGCGAGGCACGGCGGCGCGGCGAAGTACCTCGTCGACGCGTGCGGCGTCGACGCGGCCTCGCTGGCGACGCTCCGCGCGAAGGCCGGGTAAGGTTCGGAGGTCTGGAGCGTGCCGGGGAAACTGCAACATCGGAGATTTTTGCAGTCAAGTTGCCGCATGGAAAACGCCGAAGCTCACGAGCCATCTCGTCCAGTCGAAGCATAAAGATGGTCAAGCTCGACGCGGCGCAGGTCAAGACCAAGGAGGTCCTGGGCTGGACGGGCCTGCACCTGTTCCACTACAAGGACAGCACCTGCAGCCGCAAGGTGCGCACGGTGCTCGCGCTCAAGCGGCTGGACTACACGGGGCACCACATCGAGCTCAGTACGCGCGAGAACATCAGCGAGTACTACCTGGGCATCAACCCGCGGGGCCTCGTGCCCTGCCTCGTGCACGACGGCGCCGTGATCATTGAGTCGAACGACATCGTCGACTACATCGAGGCGGCGTTCCCCGAGCCGCGCCTCGTCGACGCCGCGGCGGGTGCGGCGGGCGAGGCCGAGGACAAGCTGCACCTGGCCATGCGGGCCCTGACGTTCAGCATGAAGATCCCGCCGGGCGCCGCCGCGTGGACGGACGCGCAGGCGCGCAAGTTCGCGACGCACGGCGAATCGGTCGAGGGCGGCGGCCAGGACCACAAGGCGCAGTTCGACTTCTGGCAGCGGTACACGGAGAACGGCGGCGTGCCGGAGGTGCTCGTCGACGACGGCGTCGTCGCCGCGCGCTTCGCGTTCGACGCGTTGGAGAAGACGCTCGGCGAGGGCGGCGGCGACTTCATGCCGCCCGTGTCCGCGGCGCCGACGCTGACGGACGTCATCTGGTTCCCGACGGTGCGCCGCATCAAGCACTGCGGCTACGACCTGTCGCGCCACCCGCGGCTCGAGGCGTGGGAGCGCGCGTGCCTCCGGTGCCCGGCGTTTGCCGCCGAGGCCGAGCCCGCGGACCTCGTCATGGCGCCCGCGCTCCAGGCCTACCTCTACCTGTCCGGCCGCGACTTCGAGGCCCGCGCGAGGCGGCTCCTGGGCTAGTTAGTGCGAGAACATGGGGTCGAAGAAGCTCGGCCGGGCCGCGGACGCCCGCTCCGTCGCGGGCCGCGCGGCGTCGACGTCGAACACCATGTTCTCCGCCGCCGCGTCGCGCTCGCGCGCCGCGCGCTTCGCCGCGAGCATCTGGAAGCCAAACTCGAGGCCGTAGACCTCGTCGTCGTCGGCGCCGCGGACGACGACGTCCCGCGTCTCGTAGCCGGCGTGCGCGCCCGGCACCGCGACGGTGACGACGAGCAGGAGCGGCGCGTCGTCGACGCGTCTCACCGTTAACACCTGGTCCGGGTCGACGCGCCGCGCCTCGATCATGCGCCACGTGTCGTCGGTCTCGTGCCAGTTCTCCGGCAGGTCGTCGCGCGCGCGGTCCTCGAGGACTTTAGCGTGCCGCGCCAGAGCGCGGCCGAGGCGCGCGAGTTCCGCGTCCGCGTCCGCCGCGGCGTCGCGCAGGTCCTCGGGCGCGCCGTCGCCGAGCGCGTCCAACACGCTGGCGTGCTTCCGGAGGACCTTGCCCAGCCGCGCGGCGTTGTGCCCCGCGACGGCGGATCGCGCGTCGACGAGCGTCGCCGCGGCCGCGAGGAGCGCGTCGACGCGCGGCGACGGCGACCCCAGGCGCTGGACGTCGCGCACGAGCCAGCGGAGCTTGCGCAGCGACGCCGCGTCGACGTCCTCGCAGTGCGACGCGATCGTCGGCGCCGCGCCGGCGTCGAACGGCTTCAGCTCGACGCCGCCGCGCGCCATGGCCGCCGCGAGCGCCGCGGAGAAGACGCGGTGCGTGAGGTCCGCCTCGCAGCACCGCGCCTCGGCGTCGACGGCGGCGACGAGGCGCCCCGCGGCGCGGAGGCGCGCCGCGGCGTCGACCGCGTCCGCGAGCGGCCCCGCGCGCTCCGCGACGGTCTCGCCGCCGCGGTCCGGCCGCTCGCCGAGGAGCGCCTCGCGCAGCCGCAGGGCGACGGCCGCGCTCGCTTCGAGGTGCGTCGTCGCGTCGCCCCGGCAGCCCAGGTGCGCCGCCGCGTTGATCGCGCGCCGCAGCGCGTCCGCGTCCTCTCGGCGCGCGGCGAGGCTCCCGGGCGCGCCCGCGAGGGGCTCGACCGCGGCGAGCGCCGCGGAGAGGGCCGACGCCGCCGCCCGGTCGTAGAGCTCGTCGCGGAACTCCGCGACCTCGCCGAGCGCGTTCGACAGCCAGAGCGCGCGCGCGACGGCCGTCGCCGGCGAGGGAAACCGGCGCCCGTACTCGCCGCTCGCCGTCTTGTCCGTCGGCGTGTGCTCGAGGGGCGCGCCGCGCTCCGCCGCGCGCCACAGGTCGCCCAACGCGAGCGCGACGGAGTCGTCGTCCGCGCTCGCCTCGACGGCGCCGAGCACGTTCGACAGCGCGACGAGGCCCTCGTCCCAGCCCTCGTCGACGAGGCGCTGGCCCTCCGCGCAGCGCCGCGGCGCGCGGCCCAGGGCCGCCTCCGCGGGCGTCACCAGCGGGAACCGCGCCGTGCCGTGCGCGAGCGACGCCCGGAGCCGGCGCTTCGGCTTCTCGGATTTCCGCGCGAGCTCCGCGGCCTCCTCCTTCGTCGTGAGGCCGCGCGCGGCCGCGCACAAACTCCGCAAAAAGTCCTCGACGTCGTCGTCGGCGCCGCGGTCCTTTCGCCAGTACCCGAACGTGCCCCCGTGGCCCCGCGAGTCGACGCGCCAGTAGACGGGCGCCGCGGTCCGCGCGAGCGCGTCGTCGCCGCAGTCCGAAAAGTCGGGCAGCGTCGAAGCCGCGAGCGCGCCGACCTCGCGGTCGCCCCAGCGCCGCGCCTTGGCGCACTTGCGGAGCCTCAGGAGCAGGGCCGCCGCGCAGTGCATGGCCGCCGACGTGGCCGGCGGCGCCGCGTGGCCGCTGAGGGCCGGCGCGTTGAGCGCGTCGTCGAGCGCGTCGACCTCGCACTTGGACGCGTCGTACGTCCCCTTGGCCGTGCTTCCGCCGGGCCCGCCGCGGCCCATGGCCGCGCGGAGCGCGCGGATCGCCGCCTCGTGCTCGACGTGGCGCCGCGCGAGCTCGAGCTCGTCGATGCTCAGGTCCGCGGGGTGGTCCTCGGCGCGCTCCGCGGCGCGGAAGACCGCGGGCACGAGCGCCCAGGCGCCGTCCATGGCCCGCAGGCGCACCTAGGAATGTGGTGTTCGGGCGTTGTTGCTTTTTTGAAGACGCGGGCCGCGCGCGTCGCGCGCGACCGTCGCCGTGGCCAGGAGCTGCCGCGACTTCGGGTCGTGGCACTGGAGCTCCTCGGCCTCGCGCACGGCCTTCTGGAGGTCGACGACGTCGAGCTTCTCGACGTCGACGGCCCCGGGCCGCCCGGAGAGCTGGCCGGCGCCCAGCGCTGCCGTGAGGCGCGAGCACGCCGACTCGTAGCTCTCGTTGATCGCGGCGGTGACCGCGAGCTCCTTCTCGCAGAGCTTGAGGACGTCGTTCTCAAAGTCCTCGTCGGACTCGTCCTCGGAGGGCGGGAGCGTCTCGTCGTCGGCGTCGTCGTAGATGCCGTCCTCGCCGAGCAGCACCCCCGGGTCCTCGGTGCCGTCGTCCAGCTCGTCCATCTCGTCCATGGGTTCACGTTTAATTAGCGCGCGCTTCAACAAGATTTATTACACGCGACGTTCATGATGGAACACTACTGATCGACGTTCGTGATGGAACACTGATCGGCGCCGGCCATGCCCACGTTCCTGCGGTCGCCGCTGCGGTCGCCGCTGCGGCGGACGCCGACGAAGGAGAAGCGCGCCGCGCCGGAGCCGGCGGTCGACGCGGCCGCGGAGCTCGAGGCGCGCGCCGAGGCGCGGGCGCGCGCCCTGATCGACGACGGCTGGCCCGAGGAGCGCCATCCCACGCCGACGTCGGCCAACGACTGGTCGAAGCTCCTCCGCGAGGCGACCAAGTCCTCCGGCGTCGTCAAGGAGGTCGAGGTCGAATTCGCGGGCGACGCGCGGGGCCTCGACATCTGCGTCGTCGAGGACTTTCACGGCCGCCAGCTGCTCGTCGTCGACCGCGTCTGGCCCGCGAGCGACGCGCGGCACGCCGTCAAACCCACGGACGTGCTGAGCCACGTCGGCGGCCTGTCCATCTTCCGCATCCTCGAGAGCCGCGGCTGGGCGCTCCCCGACGATTTCGCGGCGCTCCGGTCCTACATCCGCGCGGCGCCGCGGCCCCTCGCCATGACCTTCCAGGGCCTGCTGGGGCGGGAGATCACGGCGCTGAGGCACGCGCGGCAGCACGAGCTCGCGCGGCGCGCGCTCGTCGCCTGCCGGCGGCGCGCGCGGAAGCGGCTCAACACGCGCCGCGCGGAAAGGGACCGCGCGGCGAGCCGCGGCCTCAAGCGGACCATCGCCGCGCGGCTCCTGGCCCACGGCATCCGCGACGAGGCGGCGCTCGCGGACGCCGTCGACCACGAGAAGAAGCTCGTCGCACGCGTCGCGCGCGTGCTCGCGCAAGCGGAGGGCGCGACGCGCGGCCGCCTCGACGCGCAGCGGCGCGCGCTCGCGGACGCCCGGAAGCGGCTGGCCGAGGTCCGCGAGGCCGTCGCGCGCGCCGAGGCGGCCCTCGACGACGACCACTTCGAGCACGCGACCGCGCGGCGCCGCCCGCCCGCGCCGCGCGACGCGGCGCCCCCGCGGCTCGCGGACGACGACGACCTCTACCCGGACGAGCCCGTCGTGCGCCGGCGGTCGTCGACGGACTTCCCCTTTTACGAGGAGCTGTAAGGTCTAGGCCGCTTCGGTCTTCGCGCGCTTCCTCGCGCCCGAGCGCGACTTTAAGGGCAGCGCGGCCTTCTCGTTCTCGACGTTCTCGACGTCTAAGGCGTCTTTGATGAGCTCCGCGTCGCGTTCCTCGGCGGATTTCACATGCGTCACTTCGACCTCAGACTTGTCCGTGGTTATCGTCGTCTTCGGAGACTGGCCTGAGAGGCCGCAGCGATTCACGGCGTACACTGAGACGTCAAACGTGGTATCTGGGTCCAGTCCCTTGATTATCAACCGGCCGGCGGAAAGACACGCGTACACGCAATTCCGATGTGAGCTCATCAAATCCCCCTGCCATAGCTCGAGTTGCTTCGTCCGCGCGTCTACAGCGAATCGATTGCCGCAAGCCTCGAAGCAGATGACGGCACCCTTTGATTTGTTCCATAGCGAGTGTGTGTACTCTGGTACCGAGAACGCCACCTTTACAGAACTGTCACCGAGGACCTCCACTTCCGGTGCCCAAGGCGCATGCGGCACGTGATCCGCCGCGCGGTACGTCGTAGCGGGAGACGGTAAACTCTGGCCAAAGGTGTTCAAGGCGACAGCAGTGACAGTGTATGTCATGGCTGGATGCGGGATCTTGATGATCGATTGTCCTCGAGTCTTATTCCGCAATAGAGGCACTTTTTTAGATACGGCGACGTCCCCTGATTCAGTCGTGAACAAGATTTCGACTTCGTTGACACTCCGTGCGAAGTGCAGAAATAGACCGTCGCCTCCTCCTGGTTCTCCGGGTGGACCACGGGTATGGCCGGGCTAACGGGCGCAGCAAAGGCTTTGGGCAGACTCCGCGGCGACTCGGGCCCGAACGCAAACTCGTCCTCTTCGCGGCAGCAGACGGCTGCCGTGTACTTCGTGCCAGCGCGCAGCCCTTTGACTTCGCAGAGGCTCGGCCCAGGACCAGTAACTCGCATCGCACGGCCCACACTGCCCGTCGGTAAAAGCTCGCTGGTTCCTGCGTCTATCATGCGCTTGTCTTCCCCTCCCTCCGAGTTGGCCTCGAAGAGGAAAACCGCGGCGTGAGAGGCTTTCGCTGGCGACTTGAATAAAATCACGACGCGCCCGGAATCCAAGGTCATCGTTGGTGCCTCCATGCTGCGCGCGCGAAGACCAAATCAAATGCGCATCGACCGGGGCTGCGGCTGCGATTTGAACTCCACCATGAGGGAAGCGTCATCTTCAACAATCGATGTGCCGTGCAGAAAACACAAGAAAATACTAATAAACAGACCCGCCTCCCGCTTCACTTCTTCGTCCCGAAGATGGCGGAGCCGTCTTGGATGGCGCGCGCGCGGTCGTCGGACATGCCCGCCGCGAACTCCGCGTTCGCGCGAGGCTCCGCGGGCACGAACTCGGGGTTGCGGTGGCGCTTCGCCGGGGAGCCGCCGACGGGCGGCGACCGCGGGATCAGGCCCGCGGGCGGCGGCGGGCGCGGCGACGCCGGGTCCGACTCCGCGGCGTCGCGCGCCGGCACCGTGAGGTCCGACAGGCGGTCGTAGAGGTCCGCGAGGTGCTC
>NW_008705561.1:1109112-1119981 GCF_000186865.1 Aureococcus anophagefferens
TTCGACGGCTGGTCCCGCTGCGGCGTCGCCTCGTTGGGCCGCGGCGGCGCGGCGAGGGACGCCTTGGGCGACTCCCACTTGGGCGACCAGGGCGGCGCGGTGCCCGCGAAGGTCGGGTTGAGGGGAAACAAGGGCTCGCCGTCGCAGACCTTGAGCGTCAGGAGCTGGAGGATGGCCTCGACGGCCTTGGCGCCGCGGGGCGACGCGTGGGCGCCCTCGTCGAGGACGAGGGCCACGTCGTCGGCGCCGAAGGCCTCGAACAGCGCCTTCGCGTGCGCCGGCGGGATGAAGCTGTCCTTCGCGCCGTGGACGAGGAGCGTCGGCGCGCCGCAGGTCTTCACGGCGCCCGCGGGGCTCACGTCGTCGAGGTGGAAGTGGGCGTAGTAGTCCACGGAGCTCGCGACGCGCGCGACGGCGCTGTCGATGAGGTTCGTCGGCACCGACGGCGCGATGTTGCGCGCGAGGTCGCGGCACAAAGCCCTCAAATCCATGAACGACGAGTCGGCGACGACGGCCGCCGTCTCCGGGCCGAGGCGCGACGCGTACAGCAGGCACGTCGCCGCGCCCATGGACCGCCCCCAGAGCGCGACGCGGTCGACGCGGCACGCGGACCGCAGGTGCTCGTCGACCGCGGCGACGTCCGACTGCTCGAAAAATCCTAAACTCACGAACTTGCCCTCGGACTTGCCGCTCCCCGCCGTGTCGAGGGCGACGACGCTCAGCCCGAGGCTCAGGCAGACGGGCAGCGCCTGGAGCGCCTCGACGCGGCAGCTCGCGTTGCCGTGGCAGTAGATGACCGTCGGCATCGCGTCGCGCCGCCGCCGCTCGGAGTCGCTCAACGGCCAGTTATCTTCGAAGAAGTCGGCCACGAAGCTGCCCCGCTTCGCCGGCGCGCCGCCCTCGGCGTCGCCGTCGAGGTCGCGGTCGCGCCGCGGCAGCCACCGCGAGCACCGCAGCTTGAGGCCCCGGGAGTTCCGCAATTCGAAGTCGACGCGCTCCACGCGCGCGCCCCGAAACCGAAAAGCCGCGGGCCCGAGCTCGCCCAGGTCGTAGCGCGCCCGCGGCGGGCGGATGATCAGCCGCAGCACGCTGTCGTAGGCCTCCCAGAGCGCGCCGAAGAAGCCGCCGTCCTCGACGAGCGGGCCGTCCTCGAAGTCGTCGCGGCCGGACATGGACGCGCGCGCCGCGGAGCTCGCCGTCCGGCTCCGCGACCCCCGCGGCGACGCGACCCGCGCGACGTCCGGCGCCTCCGGCGCGCCGTCGCCCGCCGCGCCCCCGTAGATGCCCGCGTCGCTTCTTCTCGCGAGCGTCTGCACGCGCGAGAACGCCTTCCACCAGCCGAGCATCTCCTCGAAGGACGCGAAGAGGAGCACGAGCTCGCCCTCGTCGCCCGACGCCGACGACAGGGTCAGCGACGGCGTCTGCTCGTCGTCGCCGTCGCCGCCGTCGTGCACGTCGGCGTGGAGCTTCACCTGCGAGAGGTCGACGCGGCCGATGCGCTTGCCGCCGCCGCTGGGCACGCGCTCGACCATGAGGTCCACGCGGCTGAGAGCGTAGATGGGCTCCTCGTAGACGAGGAGCGGGCCCTTCTCGAGCCGGAGCCAGACCGTGCGCCGGCTCCGCGCGCCGCCGCCGAAGATCGCGCCGACGTAGGACCGCTCCGCCGACGCCTCGAGCGACGACGCGAGGCGCACGGCGGGGCCGCGGCGCTCGGGCCAGCCGTCGGCGATTTCGTTCTGGAGGCCGAAGAGGGACCCGTGGTCGAAGCGCACGGAGCACTGCTCGTGGAGCTCCGGCGCCGCGCCCTTCCAGAAGGACGAGCCGCGCTTGCGCGTCATGCCCTTGGCCTCGCGCAGGCGGCCCCCGCGGGGCGTCCGCGGGCTCGCGGCTTCCTTGAGCCACTGCATTCGGCTGCCAACTTCTCTACTCCCGGAGCCTGCCCTTCTCTACTCCGGGAGCCACTCCATATTGCCTCTGGCAGAAGGATTGGCGAAGATGCACTTCAAGTTTTACCTCAAGCATGCTAAAGCGTGTCAATCTAGCGGGTACTCGCGCGTCTCGCGCATCCAGCGGAGGACGCCGTGGTCGCAGAGGAGCAGCACGAGCTTGAAGGCGACGAACTCGAAGAGGTGGGCCCAGCGCGCCTCGGCGACGCCGGCCGGCCGCGCGGCGCCGTGCAGGGGCCACGCGCCGCCGCCGCCGCCGCCGCCGCCGTCGTCGTCGAGCCCCGCGGCGGCGTCGACGCAGGCCGCCGCGCGGCCGCGGCTCGCGGGCTCGCGGAAGCCGTCGAGCGCGAGGAGCTGGGTCCGCAGGCTCCTCAGGAAGGGCCGCACGAGGCGCGAGTCGTGGAGCCACTCCGCGAGGGCGATCTCGAGCTGGCGCGCGAGCTCGGAGCGCAAGTTCGCCTGGAGCGGGAAGGGCGGCTCGACCATGCGGTGCTGGATGTCGAACCAGAAGCTCAGGCTCACGGTGAGCTCGTCCGGCCGCGCGGCGGCGTCGTAGTCCGTGCAGACCTCGTGCCACCACCAGCAGGGCAGGAAGAGCAGGTCCCCGGGCCCGAGCGTGACCTCGAGCATGCGCGCCCGGTGCGCGCGCGGGAACGCGGCCGCGAGGTCGTCGGCGTCGAGGTCGACCTCGCTCCGGCGGTCGAGCTCGTGGTGGAACGGGTAGGGGCTCAGCTCCGCCGTCTGCGACGGGTCGAAGAGCCGGAACGTCTTCTTTCCTGCGACCTGGAGGTAGAAGTTGTCGACCTGGTCGTAGTGGAGCGTCGTCCGCGCGCGCGGCGCCATGGACCCGGACCCGACGAACAATTGCATCATCGCCCAGGGCCCGAGGTTGCACGTGTCGTAGAGCCTGCGGATGAAGCCGTGGTTCAGGCCGTCGACGTCGGCCCGCATCTCGTCGCCGATGCGGTCCGGCAGGCGCATGGTCCCGTCGCCCGTGGGCTGGCAGACGGGCTGCTGCAGGTAGAGGCAGCGGTCGGCGCGGCCCCGGAGGAACTCGTCGAAGGTCATGCCCGCGAACTCCGGCGCGACGAAGCCCTGCGGCGGCGGCGCGACGTGGGCGTCGAACTTGTAGGCCCCCTCGGGCGCGTCGAGCGGGCCCTTGACGCGGCTCCGCGTGTAGCAGAACTTCCGGTAGGACTTGGGGACGCTCAACACCTGGCACGGCTGGGGCCCGAGCTCCCGGCGGAGGTAGGCGGCGTCGCCCCACTTGGCCTGGGCCGCGGGGAAGAGGCGGCCGCCGCGGAGCACGCAGGCGACGCCGGCCTCGAGCAGCGGCCTCGCGGCCGCGGGGAGCGCCTCGGAGCCCGCGAGGTCGAAGGCCTTCGCCGTGGGCTTCCGGCCCCGCCGCCGGTCGACGGCGAACTCGTAGGGCGGGTCGCCGCCGGAGTCGCCCTTGGCGCGGAGCGCGTCGATGGTCTCGGGGGCCAGCGCGACGAGGAGCCCCCGCGTGCCCTTGCGCTCCGCGGGCGCCCAGCCGCGCGCGTCGTAGAGCCGCCGCAGGCGCGCGACGACGGGCGCGCCGGCGCCCCGGGGCGCGGCGAGCGTCGCGAGCAGCGCCGCCTCGAGCGCGCGCGCCGGGTCCGCCCGCGCGAGCTTCTCGGCCGCGAGCGCGAGGGCCTCCGCGGGCGCGACGCGCGCGGCGACGCGCGCGCCCGTGCGCCGGTTGAAGGCGAAGGCCCAGCGGTCGCCGCGCAGCCGCAGCCACGTCTGCGCCGCGCAAGCGCGCACCTCGAGCACGCGGAACGGCGCCCGCGCCGCGAGGAAGCGGCCCTCGATCGCGGCGCAGTCGAGGCCCGGCCCGGCCCGGAGCTGCAGCTTGACGCCGTCGAGCACCTGCCACCACGTGTCGCCGAGGCTTCGCGCCGCGGCGTCGGCGCCGGCGAGCGCGGCGAGCCGCCGCCGCGAGGCCTCCATCAGCGCAGGGTCCACCATCGATGGCTCGAGGGGCAGCCTCGCGGCACGTTGCAGGGCACCATGTTAGTGGCCGAGGCCGTAGACGCGCTTCGCGTTGCCCGCGAAGACGAGGGCGACGGCGTCCTCGTCGTCGCAGCAGCCCGGCTGCTCCCCCGCGAGGGCGTCGTAGGTGAGGCGCGCGGCGTGGTCGTAGGCGAGGCCGTGGGCCGCGTGGCCGACGAAGAAGTTGGACTCGTAGAGGCAGCGGTCCGCGCCGAAGACGCTGATGGCGTGCTTGATGAACTGGCCCGGCTTCTCCGACTGGAGCCCCCACTCCTCGGAAGCGCCGAGCTTGCAGAGGATGTTCGGGCACCGGTCCGCGAGCGCGGCGACGTCGCGCGACCACGTCTTGAAGTCGTCGCCGCCCGCGTTGTGGCCGCAGTGGTCCAGCACGAACGTCATGTCCGGGAACCGGGAGCTCTGCGTCGCGACGGCCGGCAGCGACTCGGGCCGGCAGCACCACTCCCAGTGGAGGCCCCGCGCGTGGAGCGCGCCGAGGCCCTCGCCGTAGAGCGGGTCGAGGCAGGCGAACTTGTGGGGCATGGGGTCGCCCAGGAGCACGACGCGCCCCCCCGCCAGACCCGCGGGCTTGCGGTGCGCGTCGCAGCCCGGGAGCCGCCGGAGGAACTCCTCGACGGCGTCGCCGCCGTCGGGCGCCGGCGCGTGCGCGACGACCGCGCCGATCTTGCTGTCGTGGCTCCGGCAGCGCTCCAGCGCCCAGGACGCCTCGGCGACCGCGTCGCCGAGCATGCACTCGACGAAGACGCAGCGGTCGACGTCGAGCCCGCACGCCACCGCCTGGATCTCGAACTCCTCCTCCGTGTACGCGTCGCGCCGCTTCGCGCCCTCGCCGAAGTAGGCCGCGTCGTGGAACTTGGACGTCAACCCGCCGACGCCGGAGAAGTGGACGTGGCTGTCGACGACCTCGCGCACGCTCTCGAGGCCCTTGGACTCCGCGCAGCAGCAGAAGCTGTCGAAGAGGCCGCCCTCGCCCATCCTTTCTGGCTGATTTTTCTTCGGCGGAACTAGAGATGCGACTCGAGACGTCCGCGAGCGCTGCGACGTGACAACGGAGTCTGCCGAGGCACGAGAGCCGGCCAAATCCCAATCCAGAGGGCGAAATCGGCGGCGTGTGTGGAAAAATGTTCACCATCTCTTCAACGACCCTTCAAGATTCGACGTCATGGCGTTGCGCGTAGGCTCGCGTAGTCTACCCCTTACCGAACATGTCCCCGAAGCCGGCGTCGCGCCGGAAGCGCTCGAGCTCCGCGGCCTGCGCGTCGATGGTCTCCTGCTTCGCGTCGAGGTCCGCCTGCAGGTCGGAGACCTTCGTCGAGAACTGCTCCGTGTAGTATTCGCGCATCTCTCCGAGCTGCGCCTCCTGGGCCTCGGAGAGCGTCGCGATCGCCGCGTCCTTCTCGCGGCTGAGTTCTCCGCGGAGCACGTCCGTGCGCACCTTCAGGGTCGTGTCGAACTGCTTTTTGAGCCCCGCCGTCTCCGACTCGTAGCGCGCGTCCATTTGGAATACCTCCTCCTCGAGCCTGTCTTCGGCCACGCGCGCCGTCTCGACGGCTCGGTCTCGCTCGCTTTTGAGCGCGTCGTTCTCTCGGCCCGTCGCGAGGCGCATCGCCAGCGCGCCCGCGACGGCCGCCGCGGCGAGCCCTCCCGTCTGGGCGAGCGTCAGTCCCGTGGCCGCCAGCACCGCCGCGTTCGCGCTCGCCAGCGACGCCGCGCCGGCGGCGCTGCCGGACTGCGCGGCGGCGCTCACGGCGGCGCTGCCGGACTGCGCGGCGGCGCTCACGGCGGCGCTCAGCGCCTCCGCCGCCGCCGGCCGTCGCAGGCCATCGATGCGCCGCAACTTTGGCGAGCAGTTATGCAAGGCGCAGGCGCACGAGCACGCGAGCAGCAGGATGAGGCGTCTCATGACGAACGGCGCTCAGATCGTCTCCCTCGGAGACACCTTGATCATCGGATCCCGCGTCGTCTCGCGGGTGTGGCTCAAGGCTACGATGCCCTGGAAGTTCACCATGCTGTGCCTTGCACAGTTGTTGAATGGCTGCGACGACGTCGGCGTCAAGTTCCCTGCCCTCGACTGGGGGACGGACCTCGCCTAGGCGGGAGGGGGGCGCTTTATGGTTTGTCGATCGACGGTTCAGCCGCTCAAGAGGGACTCGGCCGCGAGGGACTCGGCCGCGCGGTCGACGTTGAGGTCGTTGTCGACCAGTGCTTCTTCGGCGGCGTCGGCGTTGAAGCCCATTTCCACGAGCCGGAGGAAGTCGACGGAGCGCCGCACCGAGTCCGCGTCCTCGGAGCCCGCCGGGGGGCGGCGCCGGCGCGACCGCTTGCCCCGTCTGCGCGAGCGCGACAATTTCGGGTCGACCTGCGGCAGCGCCTCGTCCAGGTCGTCGAGCGGCGACACGAGCGGCGACGCGGGCGCGTAGGGGTTGTCGCAGACCGGCGACTCGGGCGCGTAGGAGCTGTCGCGGAGCGGCGACGCGGGCGTCTGGGGCGGCGCCGTCGAGAGGCGCGGGAGGCGCGCCGTCGGTCCGGAGGCGTCGGACGACGCCGAGGTCGCGGCGCCGAGCTGCAGCGGCGGCACGGCCGCGGCCCGGGACGAGGGCGCGGCCGCGGCCGCGTTCGAGGGCGACGGCGCGACGGCGGCCCGGCGGTCGCCCGCCGGGAGCATCGCGACGAGCTCCTCCAACGTGATGATGGGGATGCCGCGGTCCGCGGCGGCGCGCGTCTTGCCGTTGACGTAGGCCGGGTGGGGGATGATGACGAGGGACGTCGACGCCGCGAGGTCGGCGGCGACGTTCGCGCCGCCGCGCCGCAGGACGTTGCCGTACTTCACGGCCTGGTCGAACTTGACGCCCGTGAAGACGACGACGCGGTTGACGACGTCGGAGAGGGAAGTGGGGGAAGGGAACCGCAGCTCGATGGGGTTCGCGGAGCGGGCGCGGGACGCGGCGAGGTCGAAGTCGCCGGGCCCGATGAGGAGGTCGAAGTCCGCGGACTCGATAACCACGTCGGCCTTCGAGTCGGACCTCGCCTTGTGGTCGCCGGCGGCCACGACGATCGTGCCCGCGGCGACCTTGGCTTTCACCGTCGCGCGCAGGATCTGCTCCGCGAAGAGGCCGAGGAGTGGCTGCAGGTGGCGGCCGGAGCCGGAGAACTTGAGGGTGGTCCCCTCGAACGCCGCGCACGCCGCCGACCTCGCGGTGTCGACGGCGGCGGCGTCGCCGGCGGTCCGCGCGAGCACGCCCTTCAAGGACGCGATCGCCGCGACGACGCCCGCGCCGCGCGACGCCGGCGCGGCCGTGGCCGCGACGCGCGACGGCTCGAGCGTGCCCGCGGCGCCGCGCGGCGCCACCGGGAACTGCGGCGCCGGCCTTGGCACCGCGCGCGGCTCGAGCGACCAACGGTCCCCCGGCGGCCCGCGCGGCGCGCCGTCGGCCGTCGGCAGCGGCGGGTAGCCCGGCGGCGGCATGCCCGGCGGCGGCGGGTAGCCCGGCGGCGGCGGCGGCATGCCCGGCGGCGGCATGCCCGGCGGCGACATGCCCGGCAGCGGCAGGTAGTAGCGCGGGTAGTAGCCCGGCGGCAGCGGCATGCCCTGCGGCAGCGGCATGCCCTGCGGCAGCGGCATGCCCGGCGGCAGAGGCATGCCCTGCGACAGCAGCATGCCCGGCGACAGCATGCCCCGCGGCGGCGGCGGCGGCGGCAGCGGCCGCGGGGGCTCGCGGGTGACGAGCTTCACGAGCGTCTCGTCGTCGGCGTCGCGCAGGAAGTGCGGGTGCGACCGCCGCACCTCATACCGGCCGGAGCTGGAGACGCTCTTGACGTGGTACTGCTGCATTTGAGACTTCAATCCGGTCCACGACGTCATCGTCGCACCCACGGCGCGCATCTGGTCGACGAAGCGCTTCGTGTCGAGCACGTGGAAGCTGGTGCCGTCTGTGTGCCACTTCGCGACGTCGTCGGGCGACGACGCCAACGCAGCCTTGAGCAGCAGCGGGAAGGGCACCTCGTAGCGATAAATGCGTGAGGGGGGGACGAGGCCGGGCAGGCGCTCCGCGAGCAAGAAATAGCGGCTTGCCAGCGCGCTTTCGGACCGCTTCGAGCCCGTCATCGTCTCGAGTTGCTCGGCAAGAGCACTCCACTTGCCGCGGCCTGCGCAGGCCTGCTGTGGCAACGAGGCCGATCAGCGACTGGTCCTCGTCGTCGGTCCAGCGGCGCCCGGTCTCGCGCGGGATCGCCGCGAAGCCGCCCTGCTCGATGGCGAGCTTGCGCAAGTCGGACACGGGGCCCGGCGCGAGCGCCGAGAAGACGACGTACAAGCAAAGAGAGTTGTCGGGCGCCGCGGCGACAGAGGCACCACACTCATTAGTGTTGATGTCGCCGATAGCGCGGTAGTAGGCGAGCACCTTCTGGTGCCACGCCTCCTCCGCGCCGTCGGACGCGCCGTGAGAGTGCTTGTCTGCCTTCCAGGAGCCGATGTTGGCGACGCGAAAGATCACCGAGGCTACGTTCGCGTCGCCGAAGATCAAGCCCAGGAGGCCCAAGTTGTTGTACTGGTAGGTGTGCGAGTACACGCACGCCTTGCAGCACCGCAGGTCGCGGCTGCCGCCGACGTACACGCACCCCTGGGGGCCGCCGGCGACGCGCGCGGCGTCCTGCATTTGCTGGCAACCGACGGACGCGAACAACTTGTCCATCGTAGGCACCTCGATGATGGGGATGTCGCGCCCGGCGAGCGTCGCTATCTCCGGGGCCATCGCGCCCGCCGACGATCACCGCCGCCGCGAGGAGCGCGCGCGGTCCGCCGGCGCCTGCCGGCAGCCAGATGGCCAGCTGGGCGATCCTCCTCGCTGGCTAGCTTAGGTCCCTAGTTAAATTACCGACATATAGACGCTCTCACCGCGCCCTCTGGTCGCCGTTGCGGAGCCGCCGCACGTCGTCGCTCCGCCGCGCGCGGGCGAGGCGTCGTGGCCGACCGCGTCGAAGACCTCGAACATCTCGCTCGTGGTCTGGACCTTCGTGACGGTGTCGAGCCCGTCGCTCGTGGTCGACACCCTCGGCGTGTCGCCGTCGAGCACGGCGGCGTCGTCGAACACGTCGCTCGCGGTCG
Organism: Aureococcus anophagefferens; assembly: GCF_000186865.1. Classification (NCBI taxonomy): domain Eukaryota; class Pelagophyceae; order Pelagomonadales; family Pelagomonadaceae; genus Aureococcus; species Aureococcus anophagefferens. Next base: position 1,118,197 of record NW_008705561.1, read on the forward strand.
ACGCCCGCGACGTGAAGCCGATGCTCTCGTCGAAGACCTCGAACATCTCGCTCGCGGTCGTGTCGCTCGTGGTCGACACCTTCGGCGCGTCGCCGCTGTCCTGGTCGAGCACGGCGGCGCACACGTCGCTCGCGGTCGACGCCCGCGACGTGAAGACGACGCTCTCGTCGAAGACCTCGAACATCTCGCTCGCGGTAGCGAGCGAGCTCGACGACGTGCAGACGGAGATCTTGATCCAGAAGAAGCGCGCGCACGCGCGCCTCGTCCGACTGCGCGAGGTCGTCGACGACGGCGGCGACGCGCTCTACACGTTCGTGGAGCGCGTCGAGTTCGGCGGCTCGGTCGCGGTGCGCGACCCGCAGACGAACACCTTCCCCGCCGCGGCCGCCGGCGAGCCCTGGTGCGGAGCGCTCGCGGCCGCGTGCGGCCTCGACGTCGCGCCGCGCATGTGCACGCAGCAGCGAGCCCACGTCGCGAAAACTTCGAGGCGCTCGAGCGCGGGCCGGGCTGCCCCTGGCGGGCAGCGTCGACTGGATGTCGAAGACGCCCGCCAGCGTCGTCGTCGCCCGTCGGCTCGTGCGGCGCGAAGCGCCGAGAGAAAAACACGCGAGTTTAGCGCTTTGGTGTCTACGCTCGCACGCCAGCCGCCTGCGGCGCCGCCTCCCCTTTGAGCTCGCGTCTGTGTGACCTTACCCTGGCGTTGATCGTTGCATGCATCGTTGGAGCGCGGCAACGCCACTGGTTTTCTCGTTGATGGTGGTTGTCGCGCTTTGGGACAGCAATACGAAAGCAACTTGGCGCCGGGCCCCGCCAGTGAAGTGCGCATATCAGCGCGGCAGCGGGAGTCTGGGCCTCGAGCGCGCGCCTTCCGCGCCGCGAGCAGCGCCGTCGACCAATGGGCGTGCAAGAAGAGGACGCACAAATGTCCGCAGTGCCCCCGCAGGGTTGCGTCTTTTCGCCTGCGAAATCGCCTTCCAGCAGGGCGACGAGATCACCCTGAGCGCGCTCCATCCCGCGGGCTTATTGGGGTGATTCAACGTCTCATCAACGTTTCGACGTTGCATCATCAATGAAACTCCTAAAAGCGCCACCGAGCGGGGCTGCGCAAGCATGCCGGCATCACCCAAGAAGGGCCCGGGGACGCCCTCGCGGCAAAAGATCAAGCTCTCCCCGAAGCTGACGACGGCGAACAGCTTCAAGAAGACGTCCAAGGGCGAGGACGTGCTCCTCGAGGCCTCCGTCGCGTCCCGGGCGGCGTCCCGACCGCGGCCGCGGGAGAGCGCTGGCCGAATCGCCCGACGAGCTCGTCGGGCGCACGCGCCGCGTCCCTCGCAGGTCCCAGGTGCGCAGCGAGCGGCGCACGCGCGGGTCGCCCATGGTCACGGTCGTCCGCGAGGACCTGTCGACGCCCGGCGACCCCTGGGCCGTCTCCGTGTGGCACCGGCGCGTCGACGGCTACGAGGTGCGGGCCTACCAGCCGGCGACGGGCACGGAGATCGGCTTCGTCCTCTCCTTCTGCGAGATCGCCGCCGCGGCGTCCCGGGTCGAGTACGACCCCGCGGCGGCGGCGAAGACCGTCTCCGCGGACACGCTGCGCGCGCTGCACGCGGGCAGCCCCGTGAAGACGCCTGGCCCGCCCCGGGCGCCGACGCCCTTCGCGCTGCCGCGCGTCGCCGTCACGAAGTGGGTCGAGGACGTCCTGCCCTACGCCGTCGAGCTCCACTACCGGCCCGGCGCGTCCAAGCCGTCGCTGCGGCTCAAGCAGCGCTTCTTCGCGGGCATGGA
>NW_008705561.1:1120122-1182891 GCF_000186865.1 Aureococcus anophagefferens
TCATGACCTCGCGGCTCCCGATACGAGCTTAGACGACAGGGGGGGGGGGGGGGGATGGTGGGGTGTTCGACGCCGCGCGCGGCTGATTATCTCTAGCAGCCGGGCGCCGCGTCCAGCACGATCTGGTCCGCCTCGCAGCCGTTGGTCACGTGCGCGAGCCTCGACAACCCGGAAACATCCTCCCACTGGTTCGTCGACGCGCAGACGAAGACGTCGAGCTCGTCGAAGATGCTGTGGAGGCTCCCGAAGCCCGTGATCGTCTTCATCGCGTCGTTGCAGACGACGCCGAGGAAGTCCGCGATGGTCTCGAGCTTGCCGAAGCCGCCGATGTGCTCGAGCGCGTCGTTGTAGTCCAAACGCAGGTGGCCCTGGCCCTCGCCGTAGACCGCCTCGCCGTCGACGACCTTGAGCTCGTCGAAGCCGTCGACGCGGACGAGCGCGGCGTTGTGGTTGATGTTGACGTTCATGACCGAGGCGAGGGCCTTGAAGGCGTCCATGGTCTCCAACTTGTCGTTCTCCGCGACGTAGATGTAGCCCGCCTCCGTCAGCGACGCGAACGACGCCGCGCCGAGCGTCGCGAGGCTCGGGTTGCGCGATATGGTGACGTCGCCGCCGACCTTGTCGCCGACGGGGTTCGGCCTGAAGTGCTCGAGCTTGCCGAGGCCGATGCTCTCCAACTTGGCGTTGTCGGAGATGACGACGTTGCCGCCGACGAAGGTCACGGCGTCGAAGCCCCGCAGGTCCGCGTGCTCCGGGCTGTCCTCGAAGGTCAGATGCAGACCGACGTGCTCGAGCCGCTCGAAGCCCGCCGTCGACGTGCCTTGGAGGTTCTGCACCGTCACGGAGCCCGTGAACCCCGTCACGTCGCCCATGTCGAAGTCGCCGGAGACGTCGTCGAAGACGCCGTCCGGGTCGAAGCCGACGCGCAGGCCGCCGCGCACCGTGCCCTTGCAGCCCGTCGTCGGGACGCCCTTGCCCTCGGGGTTGCCCCCGAAGTCGACGACGAGCCTCCCGTCCTTGATCGCGTAGTAGCCCTTGCCCTTGGCGTCGTCGCAGGGCGTGCCCGCGTTCGCGTCGTCGCCTTCGGCCGCCGCCGTCGTCGTCGCCGCCGCCGTCGTCGTCGCGCCGCTCGCGGCGCACGCGCCGCAGGATGCGGCGCAGGCGACCGACGCTACCTCCGCGCCCCGCTTGTCCTTGTGCCAGCCGCACATCCTGCCCCACTTGCGCTTCCACTTGTTCTTGGCGAGCCACGCGCAGTCGCGCTGCTTCTTCTTGTGCGTGAACGAGAACGTCACCGAGTCGTGGAAGTCGTTGTGGTTGGGGCCGCAGGCCTTCGCGCAGGCGACGGCGACGCGCTCGGAGCCCTCGGCGTCGCACAGGCCCTCGGACGCGACGGCGGCGCACTCGTCCCCCGAGAGCCGGAAGTGGTCCGAGTCCTCGCAGGGGGGGGCCTCGAAGTCGGCGCCGCCCTCGGTCACCGCGCCGGCTTCGTCGCCGACGGACACCGACGGCGGCTCCGACGCCACGACCTTGAGCTCGGAGAAGCCCGACGCGGACGACGAGTCCGTGGCGCTCAGGACGTGGTCCATGACGATGTGGTCCGAGCCCGTCGTCAGAATCGTGGCGAGGTCAGAAGCGCCTTGGGCCGTGTCCGCCGCGGCGGCGTAGGTCACCGTAAATTTCTTCTTCCTCTTTTTTGTCGTCGGCGCGATGTCGATGGCGACGAGCGCCGCGCTCCAGGCCCACGCCTCGAAGCCGGCCAGCAGGACCGCCGCGTTCGCGTCCTCGGCGGCCTCGGCGGCCGTCAGACCCGCGAAGTCGACGGCCCCGACGACGGTGAAGGGTGCGTCGCCGAGGGCATCGAGGGTCTCGGCCGCGATCTCGGCGGCGCTGCACTGCTTCTTCTTGTAGTCGCAGCCGTCGGTCTTCTTGCACTTGCCCTTGGACAGCTCGGAGCACGAGATGCCGCAGGTCTTCTTCTTTTTGTCCCATTCGCAGCGGTGCGACTTCTTTTTGCACTTCTTTCGCCGCGTGATCTCGGCGCACGGCCTCGCGGCGGCGAGGCCGAGGCCGACGACGATGACGACGGCCAAGCGCATGGTGAGAATGAATGCTAGGCGCGCGGGAACACCTGCGAGCGGGGTCTGCGCGTCGGGGTTCCGAGGGGGGCGCCGACGGACGATAAGCGTCGCCTGGACCCCAGTTGGTGCGACCGCCGCCGGCCCGCCGACCGGGCGACGACGCCGGGGCGCTCGAAAGTCGCACCCCGCGGCTCTCGGGGGGGCTTCATGGTGTGATATGTTCACGGCGGGCGGCGGTCGCGGGACGCCGGCGGCGCGCGATCACTTGTGGCTCTGAGACGTTGCCGTGCGCACTCGTTTCGTGAGGATCGTGTTGAACTTGAAGAGGCACGCTCCTCGCGCGCGCCGCGCGACGTCAGCCTGACGTCGGAGGACGGCGCACACACACGTTACAGCTCCCCCACGAGGCGCGCGGCCTCGTGGACGTCGGCCCCGAGGTTGTGGACCGGCGGGCAGTGGATCGACTCGGCGACGCGGACGCAGCCGTCCTCGTCGCCGCGGGAGACGGTCGCGTAGGCCTGGGGCTTGGACATGCTCAGGCCGCCGCCCTCGGGCCAGTAGAGCGCGGGGATCTGGGCGAAGTCGTCGACGGGCAGGAGCGCGAAGACGTTGGCGTCGACGTCCCGGGACGTCTTCCGGACGAAGAGCGCGCGGCGGTCCCGGACGTCGCCGAGGTCGTACGCGCCGAGGTAGTAGGGCCCCCAGGGCCGCTCCTTCTTGTCCAGCGCCGGCGCGCGGTAGCGCTGCTTGCCCGAGGACCAGGGGTAGTGCTCGTCCATGCGCACGTAGAACGACGCGCGCATCGCGACGCGGCCGCCTCCGCCCGTCGCGTCGTCGTAGAACTCCACGGGCTTCGGCGCGCCCGAGTCGCGGAAGGGCGACGCCATCAAGACCGAGGGGAAGAACGTCTCGTCCGGGATGTGGGGCTTGACGCGGCCCACGCCCTCGACGACGACCGTGCCGTTCACGAACCACTCGCGGAGCTTGTTCCTGCGTGGAAATCAACGACCGGTCTGGGGGGGCCCCGCCAAACTTTTCAGAACTCTCGGTCAATTCGAAGTCGATTCGGCTGATTTTTGGACAAATCGATTGCTCTCATCCAGTTCTCGAAGCACAGCAAAAGAGCTCGCGTCGAGACCGTCGCAAACACTGAAGTCGGGTTGAAGAGTTGATTTCCACGCGGGCTCGCGCGCGACGGTGCCGGGCGCGTCGAGCTCGTCGACGACGTGCCGCGCGAAGGCGCGGCTCAGGATCATCCACTGGGACCCGTAGAAGGCCTCCAGTTCCGGCACGTCCGCGAGCATGGGGTGGGGGTAGGCCTGCTTCTTGTGCCAGCCGTCGCCGAACTCCTGCCGTCCCGTCGGCCGGAGGCCCGTCGGGCAGCTCGGCGCGCTCGTCATGAAGTTGAGGTGCTTGATGGCCGCGAGCGTCTTGCGCGTCGAGAGCGGCGTGAGCACGGGCCAGGTGTCGCCGGAGAGGTTGATGAAGACGTCCCAGTCGACCGGCGAGCGCAGCGCCTCGCGCATGCCCCAGAGCGTGGGCTCGTTCATGGACCAGCGGCCCCAGCGCACGTCCGTCCTCTGCGCCCACTGGACGTTGGACCGGTTCTTCGTGAAGGGCTTCATGGCCTCGTCTTTCGTCGTCGTCCACGCGTGCTTGGCGTCGACGTGGACGAGGTAGAGGTTCTCCGGGTCGTAGATGGCGTCGAGCAGCAGGCTCGCGGACCGCAGGGTCGCCTCGTCGTGCGCGACGATGAGGTAGGCGATCTTCGGCAGCTCGGCGGCGCATGCCGCGCCGAGCGCAGCGAGCGTGAACAGCGCGCGCATCGCAAATGGTGCCTCGACCTCTCGAAGCGCTCGAAGCGAGGACAAGAGGAAGATGCATGCAAGGTGTAGTCAACACCCGTGGACGCGCGGGTGCACGACCTCCTCTAACCCGGCCCCCGCCTAGGCGCGGGACTTGCCGCCGCGGGACGGGACGTCGGCGAGGACGAGGTCCTCGTCGGGCGGCGGCGCGGCGAAGAACTCCGCGGCCGTCGCGGCGGCGGCGCCCTCGAGCGCCTTCGCGGCGTCGGCGCCCGCCTCGATGCCGCCGAAGTTGGCGCTGTCGACGACGGCTTCGTAGACCCGCTTTCGCCCCTGCGTGGCGACGACGGCCTTGGTTTTGGCGTCGTAGTCGAAGGCGATGGGTTTCGTCTCGTCCGCGCCGCCCGAGAGCACAGCCTCGGCGACGACGTCCTCGAGGTAGCGCTGCACCGCGCGGCGGAGGGGCCGCGCGCCGTAGCGCGCGTCGGCGGCGCCGCTCTCGATGATGGCGTCCTTGAGGGCGTCGGAGACGCTGAGCTGCAGGTCGTTGTCCGCCGCGCGCGCGTCGACCTCGCGGAGCATGCCGTCGAGGATCTCCCCGAGCTGCGACCGGAGGAGCGAGTCGAAGACGACGATCTCGTCGAGGCGGTTGAGGAACTCCGGGCGGAAGTTCGACGCCAGCGCGTCGTTGACGTCGACCTTGATGGCGTTTCGCATCTCCGCGCTCGGCTCGCCCTCGGCGCCCCGCAGCGTGTCGATGACGGCCTGGCTCCCGACGTTCGACGTGAAGATGACGATGCAGTTCGAGAAGTCGACGGTCCGGCCCTGGGCGTCGGTGAGCCGCCCGTCGTCTAAGATGCCGAGCATGATGTTGTAGACGTCCGGGTGGGCCTTCTCGATCTCGTCGAAGAGGAGCACCGTGTGGCCGTTGCGGCGGATCGCGTTCGTCAGCTGGCCGCCGTCGTCGAAGCCGACGTAGCCCGGCGGCGACCCCAGCAGCCGGGACACGGTGTGGCGCTCCATGAACTCGCTCATGTCGAAGCGCACCATGTTCGACTCCGCGCCAAAGTACGTCTTCGCGAGCGTCTTCGCGACGAACGTCTTGCCGACGCCCGTGGGCCCCGCGAACACAAAGGACGCGACGGGCTTGTTCTCCGCGCGCATGCCCACGCGCGCGCGGCGCACGGCGCGGGACACGGCGGCGACGGCCGCGTCCTGGCCCACGAGGTCCGCGTGGAGCTCCGACTCGAGCTCCATGAGCTTCTGCGCCTCGGGCCGCGACAGCTTCGCGACGGGGATGCCCGTCCACGTCGACACGACGTCGGCGACGTCGTCCTCGCTCACGACGCTCTCGGCGAGCTGCTCCTCCTCCGCGCGGACCTGCGCGCGCGCGCCGGCCTCGTCGAGCAGGTCGATGGCCTTGTCCGGGAGGAAGCGGTCGTTGACGTAGCGGTCGCCGTAGGTCGCCGCCGCCGCGAGGGCGAGGTCGCTGTAGGTGACGTCGTGGAAGTCCTGGTAGTCCTCGCGCAGGCCCTCGAGGATCTCCACGGTCTCCTCGACGGACGGCTCCGCGACGTCCACCGGCTGGAACCGCCGCTCCAGCGCCGGGTCCTTCTCGACGTGCTTGCGGTACTCGCCGACCGTCGTCGCGCCCATGACCTGGAGCCCGCTCCGAGCCAGGGCCGGCTTGAGGATGTTGCCCGCGTCGATGGCGCCGTCCGCCGCGCCCGCGCCGACTAAGGTATGCAGTTCGTCGATGAAGAGGATCGTGTCGCCCTCCTCCGTCGCCTCGGCGATGACGGACTGGAGGCGCTCCTCGAACTCGCCGCGGTACTTGGTGCCGGCGACGAGCATGGCCATCTCGAGCGTGTGCACGCGCTTGCCCAGCAGCTTCTTGGGCACGTCGCCGTCGGCGATGCGCTGCGCGAGGCCCTCCGCGATGGCCGTCTTGCCGACGCCCGGGTCGCCCACGAGGCAGGGGTTCGACTTGCGCCGCCGCAACAGGATCTGCACGACCCGCTTGACGACGTCCTGGCGCCCGATCATGGGGTCGAGCTCGCCGTTGCGCGCCAACTCCGTCAAGTCGACGCCGCACGACGCGAGCGTCGTCGGCTTGTCGTCGCCGCCGCCGACGCCCACGAGCTCGCCCTTGGCGCGCTTCGCGTCCTTCTCGACCTGCTTGGCGAGCGCGGGCACGTCGATGTCCATGTTGTTGAGCACGACGACGGCCTCGGAGTCGGCGTCGCGGAGCAGCGCGAGCAGCAGGTGCTCGCTGCGCACCTCCTCGGTCTTGAGCGCCGCGGCCTCCTCCACGGCGACCTTGAACGCCGCCTTGGACCGCCCCGTGAAGGGCAGGGGCTCCTCCTCGCGCCGGAACAGCTCCGCGACGTCGCCGACGACGCCGCCCTTTTTTCCGCCGATCTGCGCGCGCGCGCCCTCGAGCGTCGCGCCGGCGTCCTCCAGGGCGGCCTTGGCGTTCTCGGGGCACTGCAGCACGCCCAGCAGGACCTGCTCCGTGCCCACCTCGGACAGCCCGGCCTTGCGCGTCTCCTGCTGGGCGTACATCAAGACATTGACGGCCTCGGCGTCGAACTTGTCGAAGAGCTGCACGACGACGCCGCGGCGCGTGTGTGCGACTGTGCGCGTGGTGATGCGCGGGCCCACGAGGGCCGCGGCCGTCGCTAGCAGCGCGGCCAGCGCGAGGCGGTGCGGGATCGTCATCATCACGCCTGTGCTGGCTCCAGAGCTGGATGTGGCCGGGGTTTGGCGGCCCGTCGTCTCGTCGCGTCGCGGCCAGGCCGCGGCGGCTAGGGCATGCTGCGTAAAGCAGGTGCCATGCTGCGCGGCGAAGGCCTGGGCCTGGCGCGACGGAGGCGTCGGCGATGGCCGCGTCATCGGCGAGCGCGACGCGGCGCTGCGGGCCGCGGCCGACGAGGCCGTGCGCGCGGCGCGACGAGGGACACTGCGTCTCGCCCTCCGACCGCGCCTCGAACGCCTTCTGGAACATGGGCATGAAGATGGTCTCGAGCTGGTTGGACATGGAGACGCATGCTATTGTGAAACGAGTGAGGGAGCCTCTGAGCAGAAGGCTCGAGGTCATCAACATGACCTAACATGGCGGCGTCCATGGATGATGTCGCCCACATATATGACTACGTGGAGCACGTGCCGGTCAACAAGGCCTACAACAAGCTCAAGAATCTTGCTGTCGTCGGAAACAATAACATGGGCCTTTGTCTCTGTAGTCCTGGGGGGCAGGTCTTCCCTTTCCACCCAGCGGCGCCTTCGGCGGCGCGAGCGGCAGCTTGCAGCAGCCAACCAACCACGGCGCGGGCGCGTTGCCGCGGCGGCTGCCTGGCGAGACCGTACGCAAACCACGACCACGAGCTCCGGCCGCGCGCGACGGCGCGCGCGTCGCGTCTTCTTCGGCTGCAACTATAGCCGCCGGAGTAATTTGGCGGTATATTACCGGTAATGGTAATTACCGGTAATTACCGGTAATTACCCGGTGCCATAATTCGATACCGGGTAATCCGCGTACAGGCCGCGGTCCGCTAGTACACGTGGCTGACGATCCGAGCGTCGCGGCCCGTCGCGGTCGTGTTTCGCATCGCGGTCGACGCGCGGCGCGAAACCGCGACCGAGCGGCTGCTCGTCGCGACGTCGCGACGGGCGCGCCGGGCGACGCCCCCCACGCCGTAGCGCGCCGCCGGCGTTGTCGCGTGGAAGCCACCTAAAAGAGAATTCGGTCGACACGCGGGTTCGCGGTGGTCCTTTCGAGCCGCCATACCGCCTCTAGCCGTCCGCGGACGCCCTGATTACCGGGTAATTACCCTTCTGCGGTAATTACCCGGTAATTACCGGTAATTACCGAGGCCTCCCGGGCATTACCCGGTAATCCGGCCCCCATAGCTGCAACACTTCATGGTGCCGAACTACTCAGTGGCTCGTCGCATTGAAGCTCGGTGTGGACACGCCAGCTCTCGTGATGAAGCTCGCCCTCGCGCTAGCGCTCCTCCCCGCTGCCTCGGCCTTCGCGCCGTCGCGCTCCGGCGCGCGCGCGACGACGGTGACCAACATCGCCGTCGGCGATTCGGTGCCCGCCGACACGGTCCTCGTGAAGGAGTTCCCCTTCGACACGATCGACGTGCCCGCGCGCCTCGCCGGCAAAAAAACGATCGTCCTGGGCCTCCCCGGGGCGTTCACGCCGACCTGAACCGGCGCGCAGGCGCGCCTTCGCCGCGTCGCGTCGTTTGCGCCTCCCGCGCGCGTCGAAACCGAGCCGCGGTCGCTCGCAGGTTCCCGGGTACATGAGCAAGGAGGACGAGCTCAAGGCCAAGGGAATCGACGAGATCCTCGTCTACTGCGTCAACGACGCGGCGGTCATGGAGGCCTGGTCCGACAAGATGAACGTCAAGCCCAAGAGCCTCGTGACCATGCTCGCGGACCCCGGCTGCAAGTTCACCGAGGCCATGGGCCTCGCGATGCCCGCGGACGAGGTGCCGCCCCAGCTCGGCTACGTGCGCTCGAAGCGCTACGCCGCCGTCTTCAACGACGGCACGCTCGAGCAGCTCTACGTGAGCTACGCCAAGGGCGACCCCGCCGGCGACGACGACCCGAGCGCGTCGCTCGTGGAGAACGTCCTCCCGAAGCTCTAAGCGCCTCGCCGCGGCCGCGGCGGCGATGAGAAGACGCACCGCAGCCGCGCCGGCGACGCTCCCGATCGGACAATGACGCCCCGGGCCGGACCCGGGGGCTCGCGAGAGCCCCCGCCGGCCCGGGGCCGACACCCCACGGGCGTCTCGGGGGTCCTCCCCCCGTGCCCGCCGACACGAGCCCGCCGACGCGGCCGCACCGCCACGCTTCGCGCCACGCGCGCCGCACATGAGGTAAAACAATCACCAAGAGCGTACTTCTAGTACCGTTGAGGGTCAAATTGAAAGTCTTGGCTTTTTTCAAGGGGAACTCTATTAAGCCTGGGGATGCAACTAAACGATTGACGGCCGCGCGAGCTCTGTCCGGTTCGACGCTCAATAAACCAAGTTACTCCAGATTTCGTGGCTACGGACGAAAGCGCCGTGGGCGTCTCATGGGCTGCGATGGGCGTGAAATCACCACTTGCAGCCCCATAGCGCCGCACGACGACCCTAGCGTGCATGGCCCCCAAGGCGACTCTCGGGGGGACGAACGAGGTCTGTCCGTCGGAAGAGACGCGACGCGAAACCGATTGCGTGGAGCTGAGAACGAGTCGTTTTGAGGGGTAAAATGGGTAGTTCGGCCCCCTCCAGACCCGTTTCTGGCGCTCCCGGGCGCAGCTCAGCGTCGGAGATCGTTCATAGACACCCCACGCGCCTCCGGTTGCGCGGGTCTGACCACAGAGTCAGAAGTCGTTGATCTGGCCTCCTCTCAAGAACCGGCGCCGCGCCGCGGTCCGGAGCCCGAACGTCTGCTGCGCCAGCAATAGGTCGCCTCGTTCCGTTTTTTCGCGGAGGCCCCGGGGGAAGGGGTTGGGATGGGCGGACGGCGAAAAGCGGAACGAGGCCCGCACCTGCCGCGACCGTGGACCGCCAGAACCGATTTCGAGGAGACGGACGCAGCCCGTGCGTCGCCGCATCGACGCCCGCAGCGAAGCGGCTTCGCCAGGTTCGTCCAGGGACCGGGGGCGACGCGCCGCGCCAGGCGCCGGCCCCGGGGAGCCCCATGGACGGCCGTCCCAAAATGGGCTGCTTCGAAAGAAACGACGGACACAGCTCCCGTGGCCCAGTCCCGTGAAGCACCCACCCCAGTCTAGATACAGATCCCCTTGCTTTTTTGCAGTCCGGCGAGATCAGAGAGGGAGTTGCGCGTCGACGACGCGCTGCCCCGCTCTTGGAGTTGGGCAGCCGGCCATGGCGGCAGCCTTGGTCCTCCTGCTATGCTACGTCGGTGCCGCGACGAGCACGCGCTCGTTGACGCAGAGGACAGAGGAGCGGCGCCTCGCGAAATGGGCAGCTCTAGAGCGGCGCCTCGAGGACTACGGCTATGGGTACGGTGCGAGCGACGACGGCGGCACGAGCTATTCGTCGAACGACGACGGCGGCACGAGCTATTCGTCGAACGACGACGGCGGCACGAGCTATTCGTCGAACGACGACGGCTCCAGCGCCTCGAACGACGACGGCGGCAGCGCATCGAACGACGACGGCTCCAGCGCCTCGAACGACGACGGCGGCAGCGCCTCGAACGACGACGGATCCAGTGCTTCGAACGACGACGGCGGCACGAGCTATTCGTCGAACGACGACGGCGGCAGCGCCTCGAACGACGACGGCGGCAGCGCCTCGAACGACGACGGCGGTACGAGCTATTCGTCGAACGACGACGGCGGAAGCGCGTCGAACGACGATGGCGGCACGAGCTATTCGTCGAACGACGACGGCGGCAGCGCGGGCGATGATGGCGGCAGCGTCGTCGCAAACGACGACGGTGGTGGCAGCTATGGCGGCGGCTCGGACGACGGCGGCAGCTATGGCGGCGGCTCGGACGACGGTGGCAGCTACGGCGGCGGCTCGGACGACGGTGGCAGCTACGGCGGCGGCTCGGACGACGGTGGCAGCTACGGCGGCGGCTCGGACGATGGCGGCAGCTACGGCGGCGGCGCCGACGACGGAGGCGGCTACGGCTACGGCGGCGGTGACGACGGAGGCGGCTACGGCTACGGCGGCGGTGACGACGGAGGCGGCTACGGCTACGGCGGCGGTGACGACGGAGGGGGCTACGGCTACGGCGGCGGTGACGACGGAGGGGGCTACGGCTACGGCGGCGGTGACGACGGAGGCGGCTACGGCTACGGCGGCGACGGCTACGGCTACGGCGGCGATGGCTACGGCTACGGCGGCGACGGCTACGGCTACGGCGGCGGCGGCTACGGCTACGGCGGCGATGGCTACGGCTACGGCGGCGACGGCTACGGCTACGGCGGCGGCGGCTACGGCTACGGCGGCGACGGCTACGGCTATGGCGGCGACGGCTACGGCTACGGAGGAGAATACGGCTACGGCGGCGACGGCTACGGCTACGGCTACGGCGGCGATGGCTACGGCTACGGAGGAGAATACGGCTATGGCGGAGACGGCTACGGCTACGGAGGAGAATACGGCTACGGCGGCGACTACGGCTACGAGGGCTACGGCTACGGCGGCGACGACTTCTACGGCGGCGACGACTTCGGCTACGAGTACGTCTACGACGACTTCGCCTACGACTTCTTCGACGACGACTTCTACTACTTCCCCGAGGTGACGTCGTGTGACGAGTCGCTGGGCGCCGCGCCCGTGCTCACGTCCGCGAAATTCTCCGGCACGGGCGGCCAGCTCCTCGTCGCGTTCGACAAGGACACGGACTTTGGGTGGCTCGAGGGCGAGGTGCCCTGCGACGAGCTCGTCGACTTCCCCGGCGCGGCCGACGCGTCCTGCGAGTGGCAGACGGCGAGCGTCGTCGTCGCGACGCTCGAGAACGGCGCCACCGTGCTCCCGGGGGACGCGGCGACGCTCGTCTGGGAGGAGATCCGCGCCGCCTGCCCCTACGAGGACGACCCGTGGTACTGCGAGTGCTGGCCCGCGGCGGCGGCGACGAGTGTTACGATCGCGCCGCCGGACGAGCCGCTGATCCCGGAGGTGGTGGTCGAGGCGCCGCGGTCCGTGGGCGTCTGCGGCGGCCTCGAGGTCGACGCGGCCATGTCGTCGGGCTCCGGCGGCCGCGACTTCACGGACGTGACCTGGAGCGTACAGTTCCTCGATAACACGTTGAGCGACGAGAACAAGACGGCCATGCTCGACGCCGTCGCCGGCGCGGCGGGGAGCACGCTCTTGGAGGTGCCCGCGGAGGCCCTCGCGGGCGTCGCGGACACGTCCGTGCGCTTCGGCCTGTCGCTGACGAACTACCTCGCCGGCACGGGCAGCGACGACGCCGCGGCGCTCGTGTCCGTGTCGTCCGCGGCGATCCCCGAGGTCGTCATCGTCGGCGGCGGCAGCCAGAAGCACGCGAGCTACAAGCGGCTCGAGATCGTCGCCGCGGCGTCCGTGTCCGGCTGCGACGGCCAGGCGCTGTCGACGAACGGGTTAACGTACGCGTGGTCGCTCGCGGGCTTCCCGGGCGTCCAGAGCACGTCCGTGGACCCGCGGCGCTTCCGCCTCGACGCCTACGCCCTGTCCGCCGCGACGGACTACGCGCTGGACGTGACGGTCGCCGACGTCGCCGGACGGAACAACAGCGCGTCCGTCATCGTCCGCGTCGGCGAGTCGCCCGTCGAGGCCGCGGTCGACAACGGCGAGTTCGCCGTGGGCAACGCCGAGGTCTTCACGCTGGACGCGTCGCCGTCGCGGGACCCGGACCAGACGGCGGCGGGCGTCGGTTTGGACTACGCGTGGACGACGAACGGCACCGTCGTGAGCACGGCCGCGAGCTTCACCGTCGACGCGGCGACGCTGGCCGCGGGGCGGAAGCACACCTTCGCGGTCTTCGTGAGCGCGTCGGGCAACCCCGCGCGCAACGACACGGCCGCGGCCGTCGTCCAGGTCGTCAACGTCGCGTCGCTGCCGACGGTGGGCGCGCGGTTGCTCGTGCAGACGCCCAAGGTGAACCCGTCGGAGGCCGTGACGCTCGTCGGGGGCCTGTCCCACGTCAACGCCCTCGACTGCGAGTGGGTCCTCGTCTCCGGCGACCTCGCGACGGCGTCGAGTCTCGCGGACGCGGCGTCGACGCCGACGACGGGCATCGCCGTCGCCGCGAACACGCCGTCGGCGCGCTACCTCAAGCTCCTGCCCGACGCGCTGACGCCCGGCGCGTCCTACGCCTTCCGCCTCGTCGCCTACGACCGCACGCCGGGCGCGAACCTCCAGGGCTACGCGCGCGTGGACCTCCTGGCGAACGCGAAGCCCACGTCCGGCGCCCTGGCCGTCGCGCCCGCGAGCGGCTACACGCTCGAGACGGTCTTCGCGCTGACGGCGAGCGGCTGGGTCGACGACGCCGACGACCTGCCCTTGTCCTACGAGTTCTACTACGCGACGCAGGCCGGCGGCGTCGAGTTCCAGCTGAAGACGGGCCTGTCCTTGTCGTACGACGCGTTGCTGCCCGCGGGCACGGACCTCGCGCGCGAGGTCGTCGCCATCGCCTACGTCGTCGACCAGTACGGCGCCAAGGCGAGGGCGTCGGCGACGGCCGTCGTCGAGACGCGCGAGCTCACGACGGCGCAGCTCGCGAACCTCACGGATTCCCTGCTCTACGCGGCGTTCGACACAGGCAACACGGAGGCCGTCTACCAGACGCTCAACTCCGCGGGGACGCTGCTGGGCAAGGCGAACTGCTCCCTGGACTGCGCGGACTACGGCCGCGAGGTCTGCAGCGCCGCGGCGCCCGACTCGTGCGGCGCGTGCCTCGCGGGCACGGTCGGCTCCGCGGCGCCGTCGACCTTCGCCTGCCGGTCGGCGACGGCGACCTGCTCGACGAAGGGCGCGACCTGCGGCCGCGACTGCGCGCCCTGCGCGGTCGACGAGGCCTGCTTCGGCGACGAGGACTGCGACAGCGGCTACTGCGATTCCGGTTTATGCGCGTACCCGCCGCTGACCTGCGCGTCGAACTGCACGGGCCAGGGCTTCTGCGTCTTCGTCGACAAGACCGCGGCCTACGCGGAGCTGCCCGAGGGCCTGGCGTGCACCGTGGCCGACGCGAGCTGGTGCCAGACGAAGTGCGTCTGCGACGCGGGGTGGTACGGCGACGCGTGCGAGTACGACGAGGCCGAGTACGACGAGCGCCTGTCGCTGACGACGACGCTGCTCTCGGGCCTCGCCGGCGGCATGACGGGCCAGGACAGCGACGCCGTCGCCGCGAACCAGGCGAGCTCGAGCCTGGGGCTGCTGACGTCGCGGCCGTGCGAGATGGCCGAGAGCGGCTCCGTAGGCGACGCGCAGTCGGCGACGCTCACGCTCGCGTCCGACGCGACGACGGAGGGCCTGGTGGACGGCACGGCGGACGCGCTCGTCGCGTCGCTGTCGTCCTACGTCGACGCGGACGCGTGCCCCGAGACGCCGCTCCGGCGGCGGCGGCTGACGGCCGTGCGCCACCTGCGGAGCGGCCGCCGGCTGACGACGTCGTCCGGCGGCGACGCGACGACGGGCACGGTCATGGCGAGCGCGACGGACGACGTCACCGAGGCCATGCTCCTCTCCGCGGTCCCGGGCGAGTCGCCGGTCACGGCGGTGTCCGAGAACCTGAAGCTCGGCGGCCGGCGCCTCGACGCCGACGCGCCCGAGGGCGAGGCCCTCGCCGCGCCGCTCACGGCCGCGGAGATGGCCGCGGGCGTCCAGGCCGCGCAGATGGCGCTGCCCCAGACGTCCGCGGAGGAGACGGCGAACGCGACGGCCGTGGACATGCAGCTCGCCCAGTACGGCGCCAACGTCGTCGGCTCCTCCGGCGCGAACGCGACGTCCCTCAACTTCACGACGACGCCCATCCGCACGGCCGTCTTCGCCACCGTCGGCGGCCGGCGGCGCCGGTTGAGCCGCGCGGGCGCGTTCGGCGACGCGCGGCGGCGCCTCGCCAAGTCCAAGGGCTCGTCGGCCGGCGTCGGCGGCGGCAATTCGGGCCAGTCGGCGAGCGCCGCGGGGAACCTGAATTCCCTGAACCTCGACATGGACGGGTCCTACGTCTTCGTCCTCCGCCGCGACAAGGCGCTCGATTCGTGGCGGGGCACGAACGAGAGCTACTTCCTCCAGTGCGCGGAGGGCGACCTGGACCAGCGCTGGGGCGTCGACAAGTGGACGGGCCGGGAGAACGCGACGTGCAGCGGCGCCGCGGAGCCCATCAGCCTCGTGTGCGCGGGCACCTACGACGAGCTCACGGTGAACTGCACCGTCAACACCGTGGACCAGTGCCTCACGTACGACGAGTCGCTCGACTACTGGGACGCGGACCTCTGCGCCGCGGACATCGACCGGTCCAACGACGTCAACATCACCTGCGTCTGCCCCTACATCCCGCCGTCGACGTCCTTCGACATGTCCGCGAGCACCGAGGCCGTCGCGGGCTACTACGCGTCGATGATGGCCGACGGCCTGTCCCCGGAAGTCTTCACGAAGAACCTGTTGCTGGTCTACACCTACGCCGTCATCTTCGGCCTCACCGCCGTTTTCCTGGCCTACGCGGTCTGGGCGGACAGGAAGGACGCCGCCGCGAACGCCGCCGAGGTCGCGCCGGCGGCGGACGAGGCGCCGCTGCGGCTCGGCGACCAGCACGACTTCGTCGAGGAGTCCATGGAGGAGGTCGTCGTCGAGAACTGGGGCTACAAGTGGTACCTCGCGATCCTCGACAACCACCTCCACCTCGCGTGGCTCTGGTTCGACGAGGCCGAGCCGCGGTGGCTCCGCGTCTTGCTGCTGCCCCTGGACTGGGTCACGGTCATGTTCGCCGAGGCCGTGGGGGGCTCCTACGCCTACCCGACGGGCCTCTGCGACCAGGACAAGTTCCACAAGGACCCCGACGCCTGCGAGGGCATCCGCCACCCGTACACGAAGGACGAGCAGGTCTGCCGCTTCAACCTGCTCACGGAGCAGTGCACCTACGTGCCGCCGGACACGGGGGGCGCCTGGCTCGACGGGTCCATGATCCAGGTCGTCATCCTCACGACGTTCATCATCGTGCCGACGGTCAAGTTCTTCGAGTGGTGCTTCAACAACTACCTCCTCGCGCCCACGCGGCAGCCCGGCGCCGCCGTCGCGCCGAGCGACGCATCCCCGGAGAAGAAGCAGGCGCCGAAGCTCCGCGCGTCGGGCAGGAAGCTCCTCGTGGAAGCTCCCGCCAAGGACGCCGAGGCGCCGAGCCGCGCGTCGGCCGCGGCCGCGACCGGCGCGGCGAGCATCCGCGAGTCCAAGGTCGCGCTCGAGGCCGCGAAGCAGGCCGACTTCGACGCGCTGGCGGCGTCCATGGGCCGGCACCTCGATGCCGTGGAGCTCGCGTTGGCCAAGCGGGCGCGGCGGCCCCTCGCGCCCGGGAGCGTGAAGCGAGCGGCGAACATGGACGAGGACTGGTTCGACGCGGCGCGCGCCGCGTGCGTGCCCTTCGTGCTCGCCGTGCTCGCGCGCTTCCAGGAGCTCGACGACGCCATCGACGACGCGGCCCGGGACGCGAGCGACGCCAAGCAGTCGCAGAAGCTCGCGCGGCAGCTCAAACGCGTGCGGAGGAAGCTGGCCTCGGACTACCCGGGCCGCGATAAGGTCGGCGACGGCGTCTTCGTCAAGGCCTGCTACCGCGCGTGCCTGCGGCTCCACGCCCAGGCCTGCGAGTGGGAGCCCATCTTGCTGAACTGCGCAACCACTAAAGACTGCGAGAAGCAGATGCTCGTCTTCACGCGGCTCGAGGTCCTGGACCCGGTGCAGGACGCGCTCTACCGCCAGCTCTACGAGGTCGACTTCTCCGCCGAGGAGGAGGCCGAGCCCGTGGAGCGCTGGCAGAAGGCCGCCTGCGCCATCGCCCTCTTCTTCCTGGCCATCTACCTCATGTGGTGGACGCTCGCGTACACGCTGAGCGTGCGGAACACGCCCGGCGCGGGCGCGTCGGCCGTGCGGCTCTGGTGGCGCATGACCATGTTCGCCCAGATCATCACCATCGTCGTCTTCGAGCCCCTGGAGATTTTGGTGCTCAACGTCTTCCTGCCCGGCGCGCTGAGCCCCGTCATGAAGCACAAGGGCGATCCCGCGGCGACGGTCGACTTCCCCTACCGGACGCCGCTCGCGGACCGGGCCTCGGCGTTGTTGCTGCGCCGCCACCCGGCCAAGGCGCCGGCCATGGCGAGCCGCATCGACTACCGCGACGCGTCGTCGGCGCTCCGGGACCGGCGGACGACCGTGCGGAACCGCGCGCGCCGCGAGGCCGTGCTCTCCAACACGGCGACGGGCACGCGGCTCGCGCTCGAGAGCTTCGCCGCCGACGGCCGCCACAAGGAGGAGAACCGGCAATTCCGCGCGCGCTGCGCGCGCTGGGATCCCGCGGAGATCGAGAGCATCTCGAACCGGACGCTCTTCTGGCGCCAGCCCCTCTACGCGGCCGTCTTCGCCGTGGCCGCGGGCGTCCTCATCATCCTCCAGGAGGACGTCCAGGGGGCGGTCATCGACGAGATGCTCGTCTGCGTCGTGGGCGTCTTCTTCCTCATCCCGGACATCACGCTCCCGAAGACGTTCTGGGGCACGCTGGGCCTGCACGCGGGCTTCATGATGTTCCTGTTCGTGGCGCTGCTGAACCCGATCCGCTGCCTCTGCCGCAAGAAGAAGAAGAAGGAGACCGGCCGCAAGCGCCGCGCGAGCGACGCGAAGAACTCGCCGCGGACGGAGGCCGTGCTCAGGGCGGCGGGCGTGGACGTCGGCGCGGGCGACCTGGGGGTCTCGCGCGAGTTCGTCGACTGGGCCGCCGCGCGCAAGATCACGCCCCTGCAGCGCCGCGTCCGCGACATCAAGGCGAAGCGGGCCAACGCCGTGACGCCGAAGACGCGGCCGTCGGCGCGGCCCGAGGAGGCCAAGGACCCCGTGGAGCCCATGCCCGAGGTACCCGAGGCGCAGGAGTAGCCCCCATTGCAACACTAAGATGACTCCCGAACGACCGTGACGAAGCGGAACGCGTGGACCTCGCGCGGCGCGTCGTCCGCCGCGACGCGGAGCTCGAGGACCTCCTCCGAGACGCCCAGGCCCCGGCTCCGGAGCAGCGCGGCGGCCGCCGCGAGCGGCCGGCGCAGCGCGGCGGAGCAGAGCACCGCGCGGCCGCCCGGTGTGAGCCGCCGCGGGAGCTCGTCCGCGAGCGCGGCCGCGTCCTCGGCCCGGTACGCGATCTCCGCGCCGAGCACGAGGTCCGCGGGCGCCGGCGGCGCGTAGGCCGCGCCCGCGACGCTGTCGAAGCCGCCGGCGCCGGACCCGTAGGCGTGGCCGGCGACGGTCGCCGCGGCGCCGCAGCGCGCGGCGGCCGCGCGGATCGCCGGCAGCAGCTCCGCGGCGCCGTCCGTGAGGGTGACGCGCGCGCTGGGCAGCGCGCGCGCGGCGTAGCAGCCGGGGAGGGCCGTCCCTCCGCAGCCGAGCTCGACGACGGACGCCGCGCCGGCGAGGCCGCCGCCGTGGAGCCGCAGCGAGAGCGCGATCGCTCCGGGCCAGAGCGCGTGGCCCGTGCCGGAGCCGCGCGCCGTCGGCCGCAGCTCCTGGACGTCGAGGCTCGGGCCGCCGGCGTAGGCGAGCCTCTTCGCGACGATGTCGCCCGAGGCATGGAGCACGTCGCAGCGACACGAGGCGATCTCCGCGCCGTCGGCGCCGACGAGCGCGTAGGTCGCGGACCGCCAGGCGTAGATGCCGCTCGGGCCGTGCGACGGCGCGGCGTTCGTGTACGTCTCGCTCATGGGAAGCGCGAGCAGGCTGCTCATGGTCTTTGCGGGCAGCCCCAAATCACAGAAGCATCGATTCGATCGGGAGCCAGGCAACGATGCCTTTGACATTGACGACACTTTAGACCTGGGTATGATGTGCTAGCGCTGCCATCGTCTCGGAGAGCTGCCCCGCGCTCCCGGCGGCGCCCACGTTATGGCCGCGGACCAGTCCGCGAGGCAGCCCCTGCCGGCGGCGACGCTGCTCTTCGACCCCGAGCTCCATGCGGCGCCCGCCGTGCGCATCCGGCGGACGCGCGGGCCCTACATGGACAAGATCACGACCATGACGCACCTGCCGCACCCCGACACGGCCGTCTGGCGGCGTCTGAAGAACGTGCCGCGCGTCATCCCGGACCTGAGCCACACGGGCCTCATGAGCGAGATGTCGGCGCCGACGCCCGCCTTCATGCGGCCCGACGGCCGCATGACGTCGGACCTGCGGAACACGATCAAGGAGCGCGTCCGCGCGCTGCCGGACATCAAGCCCAACCGCGACATGGCGGCGCGGGACAAGAAGCGCATCCAGCAGGCGTCCCTGGGCCAGCTCTACAGCGAGGAGAACTACACCAACTACACGCACAGGGCCGACGACGACGACGACGAGCAGACGCTCGAGGAGTCGGTCTTCGAGCCGTCCGTCGAGCCGGGCAAGCGCACGAAGAAGCCCTACTCGACGGCCTCCCTCGCGACGCTCATGCTCGAGGCCGAATACGGGTGAGAGGCGAGGTGCGCCTCGCTCATCGTAACGTGTCCCGCCGCGCGCGCCGCGGCCGCGCGCCCGGACGCCGGCTAGCGGACGAGGACGAAGGCGTCGATGACGGTCGAGTTCGTGTTGAGGCGCTGCTTCAGGGAGAAGTGGGTCCTGTTGACGACGATGTCGGAGTAGGACCACTCCGAGGACCGCGCCGCGTCCCAGGGCGCCTCGGGGCCGAAGGGGTCCTTCGAGTAGGCGCCGCCCGCGCCCGTGAGCACGTGCACGGGCTTGCCCGGCCTGTCGTAGGACGTCGTCCAGGACCCGTTGAGCATGGGGTAGAGCCGCTCGTAGTTGTGCTCGTGGCCCGTCAGGTAGACCTGGATCTCGTACTTGTCCATGAGGGGCTCGAGCGCGTAGAGCCGCGACCCGTCGGCCGTCGACCGGACGCCGTTCCGCATCGAGTCCGCGCAGCCGCAGGGGAAGGCCTCGCCGACGGGCCCGCGCCAGGGCGGCGGCTCGACGCCCGCCGCGCGGAAGCCGGCGCCGTAGCCCGGCGGCTCCGGCGCGTCCGCGGGCGCGTCGTCGGGCATCTTGGGCCAGCCGAGCCGCGCCGACGTCTGCGCGGACGCCGCGGAGCAGTACATGGGCCGGTGGCCGTACAAGATCGTCCAGGGCGTCGCGCTCTTGTCCACGGCTTCGAGGTCCGCGACGAGCCAGTCGTACTGCGGCTTGAGCAGCGGCGCGACCTCGTCGAAGCCGTACGCGTCCGTGTCGAGCGCGACGAAGTGGACCGGGCCCAGGTCGAAGGAGTAGTACCGCGACGCGTTCGAGTTGACGCGCGCGCGCGTCAGGTTCTGCGCCGCGAAGCGGCCGTTGTAGTTCTGGTAGGTGTAGTTGCAATCGGATTCGTGGTTGCCCGGCGCCATCATCCAGGGGACGCCCTCCATCTTCGCGATACCTGCGCGGTGCGAACGACGGCGGGGATCGGGGCGCGTAGCGCTTAATGGACGCCGAAGAAGGTACCGTCGAGGTAGTTGTCTCCGATGGGCGGGATGTCCAAGTTGTAGGAAATGTCGCCGACGTGGACGCCGAGCGCGATGTCGTCGTGCGCCGCGCAGAGCTTCTCCATCTCCGGAAACGACGTATAGGATTTGGTTATGGGATCGCCGACGTCGCCCATCGCGAGGAAGTGGAGCGTCGCGTCGGCGCTGGGTGCCTTCGCCGTTTTGAAGTGGCGCACGGACGACGTCGCGCACGTCGCGGCGCATTCCTCGACGGCGAAGTAGACGTCGGAGTCCTCGGGCAGCCCCGCGAGGTGGACCATGTTGAGGCGATGCGTCTCCTCGCCGCCGCAGTAGTCGTAGCGGCTCAGGTCCTCCGTGCGCGAATGCATGAGCGTCGCGTTGGAGGTCGCCTCGTTGGACAGCGCGGCCTTCGACAGCCCCCAGCGCACGCGGGAAATCGCCGGCGGGGCATCGACCCAGGCAGAAGAATTTAACAATCGACCCCAGGAGATAACCATCTCATTCGGGCTGCCCGTCAGAGTCAGGCGCGGCGAGAAGTCCGCGGCTGCAACCGTGGCCGCGACCGCGACTGCCAATCCATGGATCGCTGCCATGCTCTCTCTCGCAGACCTCGCGCTCAAATTCCAAGCCAGAATTTGAAGCTCAACAACGACTAATTAGATACTAATTGAGTCATCACGGTTTGCTCCTGCCCAGGACTCCAGGGGCTGCCTCACGCGCTGCCCACGAGATGGCTGCGATGGCCGATGTCGAACGCCTTCGGCGAGCTATGGGAGATCTAGCGACTCGGCCGGCCTTCATGAACGCGCACAAGCAGGACTTCGCCATTCGTCCAGATGAGATCGAAAACATGGTCGCGACGCTCGACGATGAGTTCGCGCAGAAGCAATTCTGCATGTCGCTTATGATGCCGACCGGCACGAATCACCCCGTCGGATGCATCGTGTGCGGCAGACGAGCCCTGGCGTCCGCGTCCTACGGCGGGTGCTCCCGGTGTCGCGGGCGCATGTATTGCAGCGACGTCTGCCAGGACGTCGACTGGACGCTGCACCGCCAGGACTGCGACGAGCGGATGTGCCACCTGAACACGATGCAGGGCGCGACGGTCAAGTCGATGACGACGGGCGAGCGACGCACGGACGTCGCGCGCGCCATGTGCGAGGACGCGGAGGCGGACCTCGACGAGGGCCGGCGCGCGCTGGACCGCGGGCGCCTCCAGGACGCGCTCGATACCGTCGAATTCTCCCTGCGCGCGGGCTGGGCCGCGCTGCAACGCGCGCGGCTCGACGAGCTCCGAGACGTGGACCTCGTCGCGCGCTGCGCGCGCGTGGCGGCCGCGGGGGCGATGGCCATGTCCCGCGTCTTCCTGGAGGTCGCGGAGCTCGAGCTCTACGAGCGCGGCGCGCGGGGCGCGCCCGACGCGCGGCCCCCGGTGACGCAGAAGCTGCTCAGCCACGGACGCAACCCGTCGCAGCAGTCGCTCATGGGCGCCCTCTACTACGCGCGCGAGGTCCGCGTCATCGACCCGACGGCGGCCGTCGACGCGCTCGACCTCGAGGCGCGCGTGCTCGAGCGCCTCGCGGCCACGGGCTGCGACGAGACGCCCTACGACGCCGCCCTCCTCCGCGAGCAACGGGCGGCGGTCGTCGAGCTCGTCGCCGAGATCAGGCGCCAGCTGGCGACGTTCGGCCCGTCGAGCCTCGGCGTCGCGCTCCTCTCCCTCGACGTCGCGGACGACTACACGTGCCTCCGCCTCGAGCAGAAGCGGTTCCACGACGAGCTCCGACCGGCGTCCTGCATCCGTGACGATCTTTCGAGAGATTTTGACCGGGAAAACGATGAACACGCGTGACCGACGCGCGCGGTAGGCTCCGACGGCGCGACGACTCGCCGTTCCGCCTCGACGCGCCCGTGCCGCGGAAGAAGGGCCCCGACGCCGGCATCCCGACGACCGAGGACGACTACTGGGGCACGGCGGGCGTGCGAGCGTCGCTCGTGCCGCTCCTCCGCGGAGGGCAGTGGCTGAGCCTGTCCCTCTTCCGCGGAGACTACCAGCTCTCGAGCCTCTGGCTGCGCCTCGCGGACCTCGACGGCGACGTGGACGCGATCAACGTGGGGGCGAACCCGCGGCGCGCCGCGCGGGGCGGCTCCGCCGCCGCGCTCGCAATGAGCGCCAATCTCATCGCGCTGTTCACCTTCGAGGTGGACCAGAAGGGCATCAAGCTCTCGACCATCGTCTTTGGCGCCGGCCTGCGCGGCCTCCACCCCGACGAAACGACGGAGGAGCCCTTCTACCCGCGGTCGTGCGAGGCCTCCTACGCGCGCCCGGAGTGGGCCCCCGGCGGCAGGCCCGCCGCGTCCGGGGCGTCGGTCTTCTGGATTGGCGACGCGTGCGCGCCTTCGAAGCCCGAGCCCGCCAGCGCGCCTTCGAAGCCCGAGCCCGCCAGCGCGCCTTCGAAGCCCGAGCCCGCCAGCGCGCCTTCGGAGCCGGAGCCCGCCAGCGCGCCTTCGGAGCCCGAGCCCGCCAGCGCGCCTTCGGAGCCGGAGCCCGCAAAGGCGAAGAAGAAGAAGAAGCCTTTCCGTCGGAAGGCGAAGAAGGCCGCGCCCGCGCCGCCCGCGAGCCCGAGATGGAAGTGACGGGGATCGCGGGAGCCGCTGTGGCGCGAGCCCACTGCCCGAGAGCACCATATGGAGTAGCCAGACACAGCGGCCTTTAGAGACATCACCACACACCTAGCGCGACGCCTGCTTCGTCTTCGACGGCGCGCGGCTCGACGTGACGCCCGGGACGGCCGTCTTGGTCGCCGTGCCCGAGATCTGCGTGTAGGGCCCCCAGGAGGAGAAGACGCTGGGCCCGTCGTCGCCGCCGAGCTTGTCCGCGAAGAGGTCGCCCGCGAGCCGCGCGGCCGCCTCGACGCGGCGCTTCTCCTTCATGCGGACGATCTTGTTGCGGACGATCTTGCGCCAGTAGGAGCCGTCCTCGTTGGGCTGGACCACGGTGATGGCCCCCGACTCGTCGTCGATGAGGAGCACGGCCTGCTCGCCGCCCTCCTCGTCCGCGCCGCAATCCGCGGCCTCGCGGCCGCCGTCCGTCGTGATCTCCGGGCCGTCGATGATCTTGCACGCCTCCTCGCCCGACGGCACGACGACGACGCGCCGGCCCGCGAGCTCGTCGAAGCCGACGACGAGGCCCAACGGCGCGAGCGTCGACGGGTCGTACTCGAGCAGCCGGCCGTCGTAGATGCCCAGCACCCGGCCGCAGTTGAGCTTCCACCACGCGACCGTCTCGCCGTCGACCTCGCAGCCGGCCGTCGAGTCGACGACGCCCGTGTCCTCGTCGTAGGTCACGAAGCACTCGTCGCCCTCCTCGGGCTTGTAGACCTTCATGAAGGTCTCGCCCATCTCCTCGACGTCGTCGTGGCTGTGCGCGTAGACGCCGACCTCGTGGTTCTCGTCCGTGTAGGAGATCGTCGCGTCGAGGCGCACGGCGCCGCCGCGCGCGTGGTCGATGGTGCAGACCTCGAAGCCGTCGGCGTCGCCGCGGATCAAACGGCTCTGCTGGCGGCCGTCGCGCGACGCGCCGCCGCGCATCACGGACGTCTGGACGAAGACGCAGGAGCCCCGGTTCGGGTAGGCCCCCTCGGACGGGTCGATCGTCGGGAACGTGATGCTGTCCTCGTAGTCCTGGCCCAGGTGGAAGTGGCCGGAGAACCAGGCCTTGACGCAGCGGTGCTTCCGGACGAGCTCGATGAACTTGCGCGTCGTCGCGCCGCCGCTGTGGTTGAGCCAGCAGCAGCCGTTGACGACGTGGTTCGCCTGGAGCACGCGGAGCCCCGAGCCGATGGGCGGCGCGTGCGTGAAGACGAAGATCTTCCAGCCCTCCGACGACGGGTGCGCCTCGAGCGTCTGCTCGAACCACGCGATCTGCGCGTCGTCGACCGTGACCTCGTGGGACGTGTAGCGCGCCTCGCGGAAGACCGTCGACCCCATGCCGACGAGCAGCGTCTTCTCCGCGATCTGGCGGCTGAACTGCGGCGTCGGCTTGCCGTGCAGGTCCATGAAGACCCGGAGGTTCTCCTCGTCCGTCGCGAACTCGTCGATGCCCTCGAGGTCGTGGTTCCCGCCGATGACCTCGTAGTCCGTGCCGAAGGACCCTAAAAAGTCCGCCGCGAGCTCGTGGCAGGCCGTCGTGCCGGCGAAGAGCTCGGCCGTCTCCTCGGGCCTGACGCTCTTGCTCTCGCCGAGGTCGCCGAGGCTCACGAGCGCCGTCTGCACGCCCCGGTCGCTGGCGTCCTCGAGGATCGGCACGACGTGCGACCGGCCCGTCGCGTAGTCCTCCATCTTCCGCGGGTCCTGCGACGGGGGCGCTCGGTTCTCGTCGCGCGCGCGGACGGGACGGTCGGGCGGGGCGGGGTAGCGGAGGGGACGCCTCACCATGTGGAGGTCGCCGAGCACGGCGACGCAGAACTGGTCGCTGTCGGCGAGCTGGCACTCCTCCTCCTCCGCGCAAAGCTCGTCGGCGTAGTAGGTCTTGGACTGGAGGATCTCGTCGTCCTTTTCGTCGACCTGCTCCCAGGACCACGAGGCTCGTTCCCGGAGCGGCGCGGCGGCCGTGCGGGCGCGGGGCGCGTAGAAGGCGCGCGCCGGCGCGGCGAGGGCCAGGGCCACGAGCATCTTGCCGGGGGTCCGAATCTGTACGGCTCCAATCTTCACGGCCATGTCGATCGACGTCGATTAGATACGTCGATTGGCTCCGACTTGCACCTTCACTACTGGCAGTGGGCCGTGGTCGCCGCATGCCAGCCCTTCCCGCGTATAATGCGATGTGCGCTTTCGGGTTGCTCGCATGGGCCGTGGTCGCCGCATGCCAGCCCTTCCCGCGACCCGACCCGTCGATCAAGTTCGGATTCTACCGGCAGCAGCGCCTGCACCGCGACTGGTCGAACCTGAGCGACGGCGGCCTCGGCGCCATCGTCGACCGGCTCGCGCGGCCGCGCTGCGGCGGCCGCTGCAGCGGCGCGCTGAGCGGCCCGCGGACGCCGACGACGCGCGCGAAGTTCCTCGTGCTCATGGAGCACGGCCGCGTCGGCAGCACGTGGCTCGAGATGCTCCTCGGGAACCACAGCGACGCGACGGTGATCGGGGAGGACCTCGCGGGCATGTGCTGCTGGTCCGTCGCCGAGGGCGCGGACCGCTTCCGCCGCTTCTACGAGCGCGAGGACGCGTCCGTCGCGCCGATCAAGCTCGCGCAGCGCCGCGAGTCCGTCGCGGGCGCGAGAGCGTTCGGCGCGATGCAGAAGTGGCAGCGGTTCCTCGACGTCGACGCGTTCGCGCGGCGCAACGCGACCTACGCGAGCCTCGCGGCGACCCTCGACGGCCTCCGCTTGATCTGCCTCGCGCGGCCGAACCCGGCGGCGGCGCTGATCGCCAACGTCGTCGGCGACGCGCACCAGGCGGCGTGCGGCACGCACGTCGTCCTCGAGAACGGGTCCGCGGCGCCCTGCGCCTTCGAGGCGCCGCGGGTCGACCCGTCGGACCCCCTCGTCGCCGGCCGCCTCGCGGGCCACCTGCGCCTCACGGAGGCCTTCCGGGAGACGTGCGCGGCGCGCGCGGCGATCCAGCCCGTCTTCTGGCTCCAGTACGACGACCTCCGGTGCCGCGAGGCTGCGACGACGCGGGCGCTCCTGGCCTTCCTGGGCCTGCCCCCGGCGACGCTCCACGCGGAGAAGATGCTCAAGCTCACGACGAACCGCTCCGAGCCGCCCGCGTCCGGCGTCGTCGCGGACCTCGCCCGGAGGCGCCACCCGCTCGGCGCGCTCCTCCTCGGCGCCATCGACCAGGCGGAGACGTGCGCCCCGGACTGCGCCGGCGGCCCGGGCTTCTGCGCCGTCGCGCAGCGGAGGGCGCCGTCCTCCGCCGCGGCGCGGCGGGCCCCTTTCGGGGTCGTCGCGCTCGCGTGCCTCGCCTGGGTATTACGCTAGCGCGCCAGCTGGAGGCTCGTCATGAGACCCGCGACCGTGAGCTCGAGCTGGAAGACGTCCGTCTCGTTGTTGTACGTCATGCCGAAGACGCTCGCGTCCTGTGTCTCGAGCTCGTCGTGGACGCAGTCGCCTGCGCGCGGGCGTCGCGATAATAAAAAGAGGCGGGGACGCCGCCGCCGCGCCCTCCTTCTGGATGTTCGGGAGCGTGAGTTTGCCGCTGTCGTCGAGCGCGTAGGCCTCGCCCTTGCCCGTCGGGCTCTGGGAGCACTCGACGCTCAGGGCGCCGCGGAAAGAGACGTCGAAGGTCGTTCCGTCCATGTTCGCGTACCAGGCCGTCTCGAAGGATTTGGAGCCGGCCGTAGCATTTCCGCTGTAGCTGCCCGAGGGCGTCTTCTTGGCTGCCGCGACGGCAGCCAGCAGGAGCACCGTGATCTTCTGGATGGGCAGCATCGTCTAGACGGCAAAGTGAGTTAACGTTGCCGAAGGCAACACCTCGTCAACGAAAGAGCTCGACGCCGCCATCCTCGTCGCGCGCGCGCCGCAAGAACCGCAATGGCCGACGTCGCGTCCGTGCTCGCGACCCTCGAGCAGGAGCGCGAGGCGCACCGGCAGACGAAGCGCGCGGCGAAGCTCGCGGCGGACCAGGCGAGCGGCCTCAAGCGGGCCCTCGACGACGAGGCGAAGCTGCGCGAAGCCGCCGAGGCGCGCGCGTCGGCCTTCGAGGTGGCCCTCTTCGAGGAGCGGTCGCGGTCGACGCAGGCGCTGCGGCGCCTGCGCGAGGAGTGCGTCGCCGACGCCGCGGACGTCGCCGTGGCGCTCGTGCGCGACGCCCGGGCCGCCGGCGGCGCCGGCGGCCCTCGCGCGGCCGCGGCGTCCGCCGCCGGCTCCGCGGGCGCCGCGTCGTCCGCGGCGACGACGTCGGACCCCGTCGCGGCGACGGCGGCCATGGCCGCGGGCCGCGCGTCGCTCGGCGAGGCGTTCGAACGCGCGCAGTCCGTCGGCGTCGGCGTGCTCTTCAAGGCGCGGCAGCTCCGGAGCCACCACGGCGGCGCGCTCCAGGCCGACGGGTCGCTGCTCAAGGAGACGGTGCTCGCCGTCGCCCACGGCTACGGCACCGCGCCGCCGCTGTCGCCCGCGGAGGCGTTGCCCGCGGCGCTCGCGTGCGTCGACTTCGCCGTCGTCGCCCTGCCGGCGCTGCTGGACAAGGCGGCGCCGAAGGACGGCGAGGCGCCGTCGGGCCTGCGGTCCATCGGCGCCGCGGGCATGTCCCTCCTCAAGGAGGTCGTCTTCGCGGCGGACGACGACGGCCGCGACGACGACAAGCCCCAGCCGAGCCTGCAGCTGGCGGTCTCCGGCGTCGTCGAGGAGGACGACGGGACGTCCGTGTAACATTGTTTTTGTAGAGAAGCTTGGTTAAAATCGCCGCTAGGGCGCCGGCGGCGCGAGGGAGCGGATGAGGAGCTCGTAGGTGGTCCAGACGATGGCCACGGACGGCGCCTGGGCGAGGGCGCGCATGGTCGCGCCGCGGAAGAAGCCGCGGTAGCCGTCGGCCGTGTAGATGGCGCGCGCCGCGTCCGCGAAGCCGTTGTAGACCGTCGCGGCGCCGGTCGCCTCGGCCGCGTAGAGGCTCCCCGGCGCGCCCGCGGCGAAGGACGCGAGGCCCCGGCGGCCCGGCGCGCCGCCGGCCGGCGGGCAGGGCGCCGCGCGCCGCAGGTTCTGCGTCTGGAGCCGCGTCTTCACTACGTCCAACGGCGTCGTGAGCAGCGACGCGACCGCGCCCGCGGCGCCGCCGCAGGCCAGGAGCGGCGCGACGCCGAGGGGCCGGCCCTCGCGCCGCCGCTTGAGCGAGCTCTTGAGGTGCTCGTTGAGCGCGACGGACGCGCAGCCGTAGGGCACGTTCATCGCGAGCGTCGTCGGCAAGGACCGGTAGAGGCTCGCGAGCCCGCCGGAGCGCGTCGTCTCGCGGAAGCAGTCCACGAGGCCGCCGTAGTGGCCGAGCTGGAGGCGCTGCTTGACGACGTCCGCGGGCGTCATGATCGCGTCGTGGCCGACGGCCGCGACGGCGCCCGCGACGGCGTTGACGACGACGGACGGCTCGGGCCGCCCCGCGTCGAATGACCGCACGGCCTCGAAGGACCCGAAGTACACGGCGTGGGCCGGCACGCAGGCGATGGTCACGGCGCCGACGCCCCGCCAGAGCCGCAGCGCGCCCGCGCCGCTGCTGTAGCCGTCCTTGAGGAGCTCCTTCGCCGCGCGCACGCAGACGACGTCCGGCGCCTGGGTCCGCCCGCACTGCCCGACGCACTGCGCGTTCGTCTTGATCGTGTCCAGCGGGAAGACGAGGCAGTGCTCCGCCAGGCCCGCGCCCGACCCCGCGAGCAGGTGCGTTTGAAACGGGATGCCGCGCGACGCGTCGAACTCCTCGAGGTACTCGAGATCCGCGTCCCCGGCGTCGTCCGGGTGGTCCATGGCGCGGCGTCGAAGGCGTCGGGCGGCGCGGGGGCGGCGCAGAACGAAGCCAAAGAGCGCGCGCAGATGGAAACCGGGCAGGCGGCGCCGTCGCCCGCGGAGGGCAGCGCGGGAGCGCCGCAGGCCTTTGTGGCCAGGGCAAAAAGCGAAGGTCGACCCGCGCGTGCCGCGACGCCTAGGGCACCAAGAACTCCGCCCTTACGCGCCGTGCAGGGAGACACCGCGGCCAGGGAGCGCCCGGCGGCCGTCGGAGTCCTGCCATCGGCCTGGGACGTCGTCGCGGCCTGCCAGTGGTGGCGTGCGCGCCGCGGCCACGTGTTCGTGAGGCTCATTCCGCCGGCGATCGCGGATAAGAAGGGTAACACGTCGCTGGATTCAAGTTTAGCTCGGCGTCGACCTTGGGCATGACGCGTCGCGACGGCGCCGCCGCCCTACGGCGACGGCAAGCGCCGAAGCGGGAAAAATTAAAGAAACACCGCTGAATTACCCCTCCCGAATCGCTGTCTTATCGCTCGGGGGTAGGCTTGGCGCGGCGACCACGAGAGCATCGGCGCTCAGCTCTCGGCCCATCTTGTGCTATACGCCTATTTATCTCGCATTCCGAGCGCCCCCCGCCTCCTCAACTCCAGAAATCGCCCCTGACAAATAGCCATGGCGACATCTGTGTTGACGCGCGCCGCGGCGTCCGCTTCCGGGGGCTCGCACCGCTCCCCGCAGCCAGCTGGCAGCCGGAGGCCCCATCGACACGTGGAGCCGAAATTCCCGATTCCCGCGCAGGATCAACCCCTCGACGAGCCTGGAGGAGGACAACCACATGGCGGACTTTGAGAGCGCCTCGTGGAACCGGGACAACGCGCGCGGCCGCGTCCGGCGACCCGGTTCACCGGCGGAAGCGTATCGTCGCTTCGCGCGCGCCCTGCTCGACCCGCGCGCGTCGCAGGCGCAGGCGCACTCGGGCGCCGTGGAGGCGAAGCACACGCCGCCGGCGGCGACGCCCTCGAGCTACGGCAACTTCATGCGCGCGCGCGGCGTCCGGTTCCGTCGGTTACGGGAGAGGCAACCGACGCTTTTCGGACAAAAAAAACCACCGCCCCCCGCAGGCCGAAGCGCGTGCGCGCGGGCTCGTTCACGCGGCAGCGCACGGACAGCGGCGACGGGTCCCTGAGCGGGCGGCTGCGGTCCGCGAGCGACCTCGAGCGCGCGGGCCTCGTGACGGCGGCGCAAAAGGGCGCGCTCAAGGACATGATCATCTACGGCGACGAGGCCCTGCGCGCGGCGCTGGACAAGTACCAGCTGGGCGACAGCGGCGAGCTCGAGAGGCTCATGCACGCGGGCCACCTCGACAAGCAGCTCGGCGCGTCGACGACGTCGTCGCCCGCGCGGAAATCGCGCGCGGGGTCCATCGACCTGCTCGCCGAGCTCGACCTCGAGGGCGCGCTGAGCGACCTCGCGGCGCCCGGCGGGCCGCGGAAGCCGCCGCCGAGCGCCGAGGTCCTCGGGCTGCCGCACGACGACCAGCTCATGGGCTTCGACATGGAGATGCCGTTCCTGTCCAACTTCTTCGAGGGCCAGCCGGGCCTCGCGCCGCCCGACGAGGCCTCGGGCCTCGCGCCGCCCCGGGGTGGCCGGAACCGGCGCTGCGGCTCCGTCGGGTCCTTCGGGAGCGCGTGCTCCGAGGACGGCCGCTTCGACTCGGGGCGCCACGACGTGCCGCGCCTCGGCTTCCGGGGGCGCTCCGACTCCCAGGGCTCCTACTGCTCCGTCGAGGGCTCGGACATCTCCGCGTCGTCGGCGCACCGCGGCGGCGGCGGCGGCGCGTGGGCGGGCAAGGGCCGGCGCGACGCCTTCGAGGACGACGCGCCCGCGGCGCCCGTGGGCCGGGGCCGCCGCGGCGCGGCGGCGGCCCGCGGCGGCGGCCGCCGCGGCGACGGCGCGGCGAAGCGCCGGGGCCGCCGCGGCGGCGACGACGACGCGCCGCGCAAGGCGGAGAAGAAGCCCGACGCGCACCCCGGCCCGGACCAGCCCATCGTCGCGTACCGCGGCAAGATCTCGTCGACGGTCCAGGACGACCCGGACCCCGCGACGCTCAACGGCGGGCCCGCGCCGCCCTACGAGATGCTCATCAACTTCCCCCGGGCCAAGTCGCGCGCGGCGATCCACTGCGTCATGTGCGGCCGCCGGCCCCGCGAGCCCGGCGCGGAGTCGCCGCCGGCCAAGCCCGAGCCCGTCAAGCCCGAGGACGTCGACCTCTGCAACCCCGTCGGCGACGTCGTCATCCCCCGCCAGAACAAGGACGTCTGCCGCGAGTGCGACAAGGCGCTGTGGCGCCACATGGCCAGCGACACGCACTTCAAGTGGTGCAAGGGCTGCAAGCGCTTCCGCAACCTCACGGCCTTCGCCGAGAAGCTCGCGGCCTCCAAGTGCGACCGCTGCCGCGAGCGCGGCCGCCAGGGCTACATGCGCCGCAAGGGCGGCGGCAGCCCGCCGGGCACGCCGCGCCACGAGGACGACGACTGCGAGGGCTAGGCGCGGGGGCCGTGCCGAGCGCCGCGCGGCGTCGTGCCCCACGACGCCGCGCCGGAGCGCCCCCCCCCCGCGACGCCACTCGCCCCCCGCGACGCCTCACCTCCGGAGCTCCGCGCCGCCGCCGCGCGAGCCCGCCCGCCGCCATGCCGCCCGCCGCGCCCCTCTCGCGAGAGGGGCGGCGCGCGCGGCACCCCTCGCTACCACGACCACCACAAACAACGACAAAAACACACAAAAACACACAAAAAAAAAAACGGCCGCACGCCGCGCGGCCACCGCTAACCGACACTGTTCTGTGAAACCACCACCCTGTTGTTTTCCGGGTCGGGCGCGCCTGGGTTCGCGTTGTCGCGGAGTGAGGGGCTAGATCCGGCGGGGGTCGCGTCGGCGGCCACTCGCGGTCGAGAATGGGCGGCGCTCCAGAATTTCGGGTGATTGCCGTGTTCTGAATCTTCTTTCGTAAATCCACCGGCTTCAGTGAGGTCGGAGAGGCTGCCCGCGCTTCAAAAAGAGGGTGAGCTGCCCGCGGGAGACGCATATGGATAACTCGCAGGGGACGAAGCAGGCCGAGTTCAAGCTCCGCGACACCTGCAACCACATCGAGGGCGGCGAGAAGGCGGCCCTCATCGTCTTCTCCGTCATTTGTTTGCTGGCATGGTCGCTCATGATCTGGTGGTACGTCGACGGCGTCGACTCGCGCGAGCGCATCCAAAAGCAGCAATGAGGCCGCGCGGCGCCCCGCCCCCCGCGGCGGCCGATCGGGCAGCGCGGCGCGCCCGGCCCGAGGACGCGGCGACGACGCGGACGCGGACGCGGTCGCCGGCCGCCGCGCCGCGCGAGCCCCGCGGCGGCGCCCTCCCCCGCTGCGGCGCGCGCGCGGCACCACAGCGCCCGCGGCCCGACCGGGCTCGCCGCCGCCGGCGGCGACGACGGAGGACCTCGGGCGCCGCTCTCTTGGGCCCCGTTTCCCGCGAGCGCGAGGGAGCGAGCAACGTCGCGCGAGCGACGTCGCACCCTTAAAGTCGCGCCCCTAAGTATGTCACGTCCGTTAGGCGCGCCGCGCCCGGCGCCGGGCCTAGGCGTAGAGGTGCATGGTGACCTTGCCCGGGCTCGCGTTGGCGTACTTCTTCTCCGGGCCCGGCGGGCTCGGCGTGTTCTCGAGGTCGACGATCTCGATGGGGAGGAGCTGGCCGGACATGATGCACTTGGAGAGGTAGTCCTGGGACTCCTTGAGCACGGCGACCTGGTCGAAGGGCAGCGTGTCGTCGAAGGCGTCGAGGCCGACCTCCGCGGCGTAGTCGTGCATGAAACTCCCGAACTGCATCGCGAACTTGGCCTGCTTCTCCAAGGCGCCGCCCTTGGCGAAGGGCGACCCCGCGCCCTTGAGCGCCCCGAGGAGCGCCTTCTTCTCGATGAGCGCGCCGCCGGCGGCCGCGCACGCGTCGCGCGCGAGCTTGAGCACCGCCTTGCGCCACTCGGGGTAGACGGAAGCGACGTAGACGTAGCCCCCCGCGGGCGGCTTGCCCTTGAGCGCCTTGAGCTCCTTGGCCGCGTCGAGGCGCAGGGACCGCGCCGTGCCCTTGAGGAAGCCGTAGGACCGGTTCAGCGCCTTGTCGACGGGCGCCGCGGCGGGCCACGTCAAAGGCTCCCGTTTCTCGAGCACGTCGAACCAGACGTGGTGCGCGAAGTGGGGGCAGACCGGCGCGATGAGCGCGCACTCCAGCGCCACGTAGTCCGCCAGCAGCCCCGCGTGCATGGGCACGGACGACCGCACGCACCAGTCGCGGTACGCGTCGCGCGCGAGCTGGAGCCCGAACGCGCCCGCCTGGATGCCGTCGCGCCAGCGCATGGCCGTGTAGCAGGCCAGCGTCTCCGCGGCCAGCGACGCCATCTCGTTGGCGAAGGCCGTGTCGATCATGTACGCGTCGCGCGGCGCGTCGGCGGGCCGGAGCTCGAGGGGGTCCGCGTGGCGGCCCGTCGCCTTGCGCGCGAACTCCTCCTCGACGTAGAGCATGTTGATGGCGCCGTCGGCGCGCTTCCGCTCGAAGTTGGCGTCCTCGAGGGAGTCGCCCGCGTCCGCGAGCGCGAAGCGCACCGCGTCGGCGGAGTAGAGCGCGCAGGCCTCGTCGAGCATGAGGAAGTTGCCCGTCGATTTCGACATCTTCTCGCCGTCGAGGAGCACGAAGCCGTTCGTGTACATGGACCGGGGCCAGCGCGTGGCCGCCTCGTCGGGCCAGATGGCCGCGTGGTTGTAGAGGCACATCGTCAGGTGGTTGCCGATGAGGTCCTTGCCCGAGACCCGCAGGTCCATGGGGTACCAGTACTGGAACTCGGCCCGCATTTTTGCGAGTAGGTCGTCGGGGACGGCGCAGGACCCGTCGACGGCCGCCGGGTGGGGCGCGCCCGTCACGTAGACGTAGTCCCAGACCGCGGCCGTCATCATCTCGGGCGCGACCGCGCCCTGCTCGGCGCCGTCGAGGTTCGTCGCGCCAAAGCCCTGGAGCACGTGGCAGACCGTGTAGTAGGCCATGTAGATCGTCGAGTCGGAGAGCGACTCGATGAGCCACGCGTCGTCCCAGGGGATGCGCGTGCCGAGGCCGAAGAGCCGCGAGCAGGCCCACTCCTTCATCCAGCCGAGCGTGTACTTGAAGCGCGCGAGGCACTCCGGGTTGTAGGCCTCGAAGACGCCGTCGACGTGCGCGACGACCTTGTCGCGCCACTCCTGCTCGCCGTACTTGAGGTACCACTGCTCCGTGTGCGCGACGATGCAGTCCTCGCCCGACCGCGACACGATGGGCGACTCGGGCTCGAAGTAGAGCAGCGCGTCGCCGGACGCGACGAGCTCCGCCTTGACGAGCGGCTTGGCCGCCTCGACGCGCTCGCCCTTGTGGCCGCCGACGAGCATGACGCCGTAGTTGAAGCCGTTCAAATACGTCTCGCCCTTGGCGAGCTTGAGCTTCGCCTGGTCCTTCTGCGACGTGATCTCGAGCTTCTCGCACCAGTACTCGGCCGACTTGTCCGAGCTCCAGGACTCCTTCTTGCCGTCCTCGGAGCCCGCGACGGTGATGTTGATGATGGGCACGACGTCGAAGGGCGCGACCCACTCCTCCTTGACGCCGAACTTGGCGCGGAGCTTCTCGTCGTGCTTCAGCTCGTGGAGCGCGATCCAGTCGTCGGGCGCGTCCGAGGGCACGGACGTGACGACGCCCGTGCCCTTGGTCATCGAGATCGTCGTCAGCGGGAGCACGTAGACGACGGGGAACGTGGCCAACGGCGCCTTCAGCGGGCACCCGATCAGGTCCTGGCCCTTGAAGTCGGCGCCGACCTGGTCGACGGCGCCCCAGGTCCGCGCGTAGCCGGAGAAGACGTCCGGCCCGTTGTCGTTCTTCGCGAAGGAGCCCTGGTGGGCCAGCCCGACGGCGGACCGCTTCGACATGACGAAGACGTCGCCCGACGCCTGGCGGTAGCAGCCGTAGGCGCCCTCGGGCAGCACGTAGCAGTTCGTCTGGCCGTACATCGTCTCCGGGCGCAGCGTCGCGGGCACGAGGTAGACCTTGGCGCCGCCGCAGGCCGCGAGGCACGCGGGCTTGGGCTCGGCGACCTCGAGCTTGATCAGCGTGTACTCCTGGGGGCCGACGCCCTCGCCGGACGCGCGGTCGTGGTCCGCGCAGCACTGCGCGTCCTTGACCGCGTAGACGTTCGCGCGCTTGCCGTAGGCCATCTTGCCCGCGGCTTTCAACTTCTCGAACTGCCAGCGCACGAAGGAGTCGTAGTAGGGGTTCTTGTTCGTCGTGATGAAGGACCGGCGCCAGTCGATGGACGTGCCGAACAATTTCAGGTCCGCGACGCCGTAGGGCGGGAAGTAGTCCAACCACTTGAACGGCTCCGCGAACGCGCCGATCTCCGACGGCTCGATGCCCATCTTCTCCAACGCCTGCCACTGGTAGGACGTGCCCGCGGCCTTGGACTGGACCTTGGCTTTTTTGGCCTTGCCCTTCTTGCCGAGCGCGGCCATCTCCTTCTCCAGGTCGTCGACCTTCGCCGACTGCTTCGCCTCGGCCGCCGCGGCGGCCTCGGCGGCGCCGGGGAAGACGGGCGGGTTCCCGTAGGCCTCGACCTCGCCCTTGAGCTTGTTCGCCGCCGCCTGGATGGGCATGCCCGTGCAGTGGAACCCGAAGGGGAAGAGCACGTTGTAGCCCTGGAGCCGCTTGAACGACGCCGCGAACTCGGCCTTGGTCAGGGAGAAGGCGTGGCCCAGGTGCAGGCGCCCGTTCATGTAGGGGTACCTAGAGGAGCGGCGCGTCGGGTCGGCCGCCGCGCGCGCGTCGTCGCGCTCTCGTCCTTTGCGTTCGGGGCGCGTCAGACGGCGGTCGGGGACCGCGGGAGGCAGGCAGCGCGGCCGCATGCTCCCGGGAAGGTTCATCCGGACGAGGCCGGGTCCCGGGACAAATGCGGCGCTGGTCTCCAAGTTCCCGTGCTGCATCACTCGCGGCGAAGTGCGGTTCGGGCGTCGCGGACGCGGGCGCCGCGCGGGAAGGTCACGAAGAACTTGGGCCGGCCGTCCTCGACGGCGTCGGCGGAGAACGTCGCCTCGCGCTCCCACTG
This sequence comes from Aureococcus anophagefferens, assembly GCF_000186865.1. Taxonomy (NCBI): domain Eukaryota; class Pelagophyceae; order Pelagomonadales; family Pelagomonadaceae; genus Aureococcus; species Aureococcus anophagefferens. The sequence goes on from NW_008705561.1 coordinate 1,155,743, forward strand.
CGCCTGCACAGATTGCTCCATGGCGATGAGCGCGTCGCGCCGCTTCGACGGCTGCGCGCCCGTCGCCGCCGCCGCGCCCTTCGGGGGCGGAGGCGGTTTGTCGGCCATGGTCTTGCGCTTCCGCGTGTGCTGCGTCCCCGCGGTCGACGACGAGAGCCGCGTCGCGGAGTCGGGCAGTGCGGCTCGGCGAGCAAAGGCAAGCAAGCTCGATTGCGCTTCGACGCTTCTCCGGTGAGGGCGGGGGTCCGAGTACGTCGGGCCTCATTCGCGGCCGTGCTCGAGCAGCTCTACGACCAGACCACCGACATCGTCAACAACGCAAGCACCGTGCATGATGCTGAAGCCAGGATCGAAGCGGATGCGACAAGACCAGCACTCATTGCGGTCGTCGACAAGGTTATGTGGCTGCGCGTAGCAAGTGTGTCGTACCATAGCCTCTTACGCGCGCCAGCGCTAGCGTAATGCCGTTTAAGCCATGATTTTACTATGAGCGGACCACACGTCGTAAAACTATGCACGTCCAAGCTTGCACGGATCAATCCGCAGAGACCCGCTCGACCAAGCACGCACTGCGCAGACGCCAAGGCGGCGCGATCGACTCGGAGCCTAACTCGGAGCGCAGAGCGAGGTCCGAGAAACCGTTGGACCCCCCTTCACAAGGAGTTCATGGGCAGCAACTACGACCTCAACGTCATGATCGCGAAACTGACGACGACGGCACGCAACTTCGTCGAAAACGGGTGCGACCCGTTCCGCGAACGCGCCGAGGTGCCGCCCGGCCTCCATGACGCACCTGTCCTTTAGCGCGTGATAGGGGCGTCTCATAATCTCCAAAGCAGCCTCGCAGCCTTCCCGGGCAACGCGCGCGCGTCCCGACGCAGGCTGCGGACTTCTGGCGCGCGTCCCGACCTAGGCTGAGGTCTTCAGCCTAAAGCCCCGCGCGGCCGCCCCACGAAAAAAAAACTTCAATGCCGACCTTGATTTCAATTTTGAGAGAGGACGACTGCCGGGAGGTGGGCAGCACTGTTCCCCGCAGCGCGGCGGCGGTCGTCCGCGGTCGCGGCGGTGGCGTGAGCGTTACGCGGCCGGCGCAGCGCTGCCGCGGACGCCTCGCGCCTCGGCCATGGTGCGGCCCCGCGCCCAGCCGCCGCCGCAGCCGGCGATGAAGCAGGGCAACCACGAGAACTACATCGTCCTCGAGCGCGTCGGCGAGGGCTCCTTCGGCGCGCGCGCCGCGTCCCCGCGCCGAAAAACCGCGCCGCACCGCTCCGTCCGCAGGCAAGGTCTACAAGGGCCGGCGCAAGTTCACCGGGCAGACCGTCGCGCTCAAGTTCATCAGCAAGCACGGCAAGTCGGAGCGCGACATGCGCAATTTACGCCAGGAGATCGCGATCCTGTCGGCGCTGGACCACGAGAACGTCGTGAAGATGTTCGACTACTTCGAGACGGAGCGCGAGTTCTGCGTCGTCACGGAGTTCGCGCAGGGCGAGCTCTTCGAGATTTTAGAGGAGGACGGCACGCTGCCCGAGGACACGGTGCGCGACATCGCCCGCCAGCTCGTCAAGGCCCTGCACTACCTCCACTCGCAGCGCATCATCCACCGGGATTTGAAGCCCCAGAACGTGCTCCTGGGCGCGAACGGCCGCGTGAAGCTCTGCGACTTTGGGTTCGCGAGAGCGATGTCCATGGACACGATCGTGCTCACGTCCATCAAGGGCACGCCGCTCTACATGGCGCCGGAGCTCGTCAAGGAGCAGCCCTACGACCACACGGTGGACCTCTGGAGCCTGGGGGTGATCCTCTTCGAGCTGCTCGTGGGGCAGCCGCCGTTCTACACGAACTCGATCTACTCGCTCATCAACCACATCGTCAAGGACCCCGTGGTCTTCCCGTCCCACGTCTCGGAGCAGTTCGAGTCCTTCCTGAGCGGCCTCCTCCAGAAGGACCCGCGGAAGCGGCTCGCGTGGCCCCAGCTCCTCGAGCACCCGCTCGTGCAGGACACGGCCGAGGACGAGGCGCGCGCGGCGCGGGACCTGGCCTTCTACGGCGACTGCGGCGGCGCGGGCCCGCCGCGGGGGCGGCTCGAGCGCTTCCTCGAGTACCTCGGCGGCGGCACGATGACGGACCGCGGCCTCGACATCGTCGAGGAGGAGGAGCCGTCGCCGACGTCGAGCCACAAGGGCGGCCGGTCCGGCGACCTGAGCCCCATGGAGGAGACGCTCCGCGAGGCCATGCCGCCGCCGCCGCCGCGGGAGCGCAAGCCCGCGACGCCCGCGACGCCGGCCCGGGGCGACGCCGGCGGCGAGGGCTCGCCGCCGCTCGCGCGCGTCCGCGCGTGGCTCGACGGCCCGGACTCCGCGGCGTCGAGCCGCGGCGCGGCCTACGCGCCGCAGCTCCGCGACGCGCTGAGCGCCGTCGCCGAGGCGCGCGGCGGCGCGGGCTGGGCCGCCGCCGTCGTCGACTGCTGCGACCGCGGCGTCGCGGCCGCGCGGGAAAAAGGTGGGACGCCGGAGGACCGCGACGCCATGGGCCTCGCGCTGCCGCCCTGCGTCGCCGTGCTCGACGCCTGCCTCGGCGCCGACGACGGCGACGACGGCGCCGTCGCCGCCTTCGCGCTGGCCGCCAAGCTCGTGGGGTCGCCGCCGTGGCTCCGCGACCGCAGCGACGACGAGGGCCGGCCCTTCGTGCCCACGTCCGCGCGCTGGGCCCTGGCGGCGGCGCTGCGCAAGGCGCTCGCGGCGGAGCGGCCCACGGGCGCGGCGGCGGCGGCGGCCGTGGCCTGCGCGACGGCGTGCCTGCGGCGCGCGACGCCCGCGACGCTCGACGTGCTCCTCGCGCACCAGCTCCCCAAAGCGCTCGCGGCGCGGCTGGGCCTCGGCGGCGCCGACGCGCTCCCGGCGGCGCGGGCGCTGAGCCTGTTCCTCGAGCCGCCGCGGGCGTTGGCCATCTCCGCGCCGCCGACGCCGTTCCCGCTCTTCGCGGCGCGGCGCGACGACGGAAACGACGTCGCGGCCACCGCGCGCGACGCCGAGGAGTCGGCGGCGCTGCTGCGGGAGCGCTTCGCCCTGCGCCGCCGCGTCGAGAAGGCCGTCTCGGAGGCCCTGGGGCCCGCGACGGCGCCGCCGGCGCTCGCGCTCTGCGACCTGCTCGACGCGGCGCGCCGCTGGCCGCCCGCGAAATTGGCCAAGGTGCTCCGCGTCGCGAGCCGCTGCTGCGGCGCGTCGTCGTCGGCGGCGCGGGCGCTGGGCCGCGCGCGGGACGATTTCTTGGTCGCGTTCCTCCTGGAGCGGCTCCGCGAGGCGCCGGGGGGCTACGTGGCGGGCGTGTGCCTCGCGGCGCTCGGCGCCTTGGCGCGCGCGGACGCGCTCGACGACGCGCGGACGCTCGAGGCCGTCGAGGCCGCGCGCGTCGCGCTCCACGGCGCCCAGGCCGAGGGCGACGTGCGCGTGCTCGGCGCGGCCGCGGGGCTGCTCGACGGCGCGCTCCAGGCCGCGCGCGCGCGCGCGGACGCCGCGAGCCGCCCGGGCTCCGCGGCGACGGCGGGGAGCGCCGGCGGCGACCCGCTCCGGGGGCCCAACGCCGTGGCGACGGCCGTGCTCAAGGCCGCGGCGGCGCCCAAGGCGCTCGGCGCCGTGTGGCGCGTGCTCACGTACGACGCGGCGAAGGCGCGCGTCGCCGACGCGTCGACGGAGAGCGACGACGCGTCCCTCGGCGCCGTCGACGAGGCGCCGGCGGACGCGTCGGGCCCCTTCCTGCCGCTGCTCGAGGGGAACCGGCTGGGCGCGCGGACGCGGGGCCTGCTCGACGCGCCGCTGCGGCTGCTGGCGCACGCGGCGACGCTCGTGCCCCTCATCGGCGCGCGGCTCCTCGCCGCCAAGCTCTGGGTGCCCCTGCTGGACCAGCTCGGCGACAAGCGGGGCGCCAACGAGCTGTCGCCCGCGGGCGCGGTCGCGGCGCTCGGCTGCCTGAAGGCGATGCTCGACGCGGCGCCGCCGGACGACCGGGCGCTGCTGCTGCTGCCGGAGGACGGCAGCGCGGGCGTCGCCGAGGCCTGCGCGGCGATCCTGGCGCCGCCCCACGCCGCGCGCGTCGCCGCGTGGCCCGACGGCGCCGACGGCGGCGCGGCGGGCGTCGGCGCGACGCTCGCGGCCGTCGCGCAGCTGCTGCGGGCGTCGCTCGCCGCCGAGGGCGGCGCGTCGACGCCCGGCGCCGCCGCGCCGGGCTCCGACGCGACGCGCGACGGCCGCCGCGGCGCACCGACGCCGCTCGCGCGCGCGCTCGCGCGCGCGGGCCTGGCGACGGCGCTCGCGCGGACCGTGGGCCGCACGGGCGCCTGCGACGAGCCCAAGCTCGCGAAGCGGCTGGACGACCACGCCCTATCGAGCGCCGCGGAGCTCCTGAGCCGCATCGCGCTCGTCGGGTCGCCGCTCGCGGGCGAGTGCGCGCGCGGCGACGCCGTCGCGGCGCTCGCGCGCGCGGGCGCCTTCGCCCCCGGCGCGCCGCCGCGCGCCGTCGTCAACGCGCTCTTGGTCGCGTCCCAGCTCGCGCGGTCCGCGGCCTGCGGCGACGGCCGCGACGGCGCCGCGGACGCCGAGGGCAGCGCGTGCGCCGCGGCGCTCGCGCGCGCGAAGCTCGAGCGGTTTCTCCCGAAGCTCCTGGACCACGCCGACGCCGCCGTGCGCTCCAAGGCCTGCAACCTCGTCGGCAACCTCTGCCGCCACAGCGCGAGCTTCTACGGCGCGCTCGCCGTCGGGTCGCCGGGGCAGTCGTCGCTCGCGGCCGTCGTCCGCGCGGCGTCCGACGGCGACGCGGCGACGCGCAAGTTCGCCTGCTTCGCCCTGGGCAACGCCGCCTTCCACAGCGCCGCGCTCTACGCCGACCTCGCGCCCGCCGTCGCGCCGCTCGTCGCGGCGCTCCGCGGCGACGACGACGAGAAGACGCGCGCGAACGCCGCGGGCGCGCTGGGCAACCTCGCGCGCAACGGCGGGCAGCTCGCGAGGCACCTCGTGGACCACGGCGCGCCCAACGCCCTGCTCAAGGCCGCGCGCGCGGACCCGGCCGCGGCGCCGCGCCGCATCGCGCTCTTCTCGCTCGGCGCGTCCGCCCGCGTCCCTTCCGCGGAAACCTCGCTCGACCGTCGCGTCGCGCGCAGGCACGCTCGCCGCGTGGACGGCCGTCCGGTCGACGCTCACGGCCCAGCCCCTGCGGAGCTACCTCGACGAGGCGCTCCAGGACGGCGCGGCCGCAAAGGACCCGACGCAGCGCAAGTACGCCTCGCGGCTCAAGGCGAAGTTGCAGGCGCCGGCCTCCGACGCGAGCAGGCGTCGCTGAGAGCACCCCACCCCGCGCTTCGATCGTTCCCGCGTTACTCCGCTTGTGTTGAAGTTAGGTTAAGGGACGGTCGCGCCCTACTGCGGGCCCCGGCTCGTGGACCGCTTCTTGATGACTCCGTGCAAGCTCCGGCGCGGCGGCGACGGGCGCCTCGGCCACCTCCTCGGGCACGGCCTCGGTCTCCGCGAAGGACTCGTTCGGCGACCCCGGCGCCTCCTCGGGCTCGGGCCGTGCCTCGGGCGCCTCCTTCGTCTCCTCGACGCTCTTCGTGGGCTCCGGGATGAGCTTCGCCGCGGGCTCGGGCTGGCCCTCTTTCTCCGGCACGAGCGTCGCGTGGACCGGCTCCGGGAGCTCTCGGCTCCCGAGCGCGCAGAGGATGCGGTCGAGCAATGCGGCCATGTTCGGGCAGCGAGCAATAGTGTAATCTCGCCGGGCTGCGCTGGCGCTGGTTGCAGTCATCTTGCATACCATGTTGCCTTTGGGGCAGCCATAGTGGCGACGCTCTGTCCGGCGTGCGGGAGGTCGCGATGATCCGCACGTTCGACGAGAATGGCATGACATCGAGGGTGGTGCCTCTGATGAAAGACCGCGGTCATTGGGAGACTCAACGGGAAACACTGGCTCGAGGGAAGAAACTGAATGCGTGCACGAACTGCCGTGTTGTCAGTGCGGACAAATGCAAGCGGTGCGCGCGGTGCACAAGCGCCTGGGCGCGGTACTGCGGACGTGAGTGCCAGCGGGCGCATTGGTCGAAACACAAAAAGGTGTGCGGGACGAAACACCCGTGTCCGCTCTGCATGGAGCGCGCGGACACCGATGGAAACCACGTGATGTGCTTCGAGTGTGGATTCTTTGCCTGCGAGACGTGTCAGTTTCCCGGGTACTGCCCGGGGTGCGGATCTGAAGACGGCGCCGAAGCAGGGCGCAAGGCCCTGGTGCTGCGCAACCTGCTCGCCGCGAAGCCGACGGGCCGACACGTGAGCGAAGCTCTCTATTGGCTTGGCAAATATTTCCTCAAGGGCGAGGAAGGCGTCCCGATGGTGCCCGATCTCGCGATGGGATTTTTCGAGCTTTCGCTATACGAAGGCTGCGCCACCGCCGGAGTGGAGTTCTTCAATGTATGTAGTGCCATCGGCCAGGTCGACAGCGGTCTCCCGTTCCTCGCGCGCGCCCTCTCGATGCCTGGAAACGATTTGAATGCAAGGTCCCGCCAGAGCTGCGAGGACTGCGCCCGAACGCACATGGTGGCAGCGGAGTTCCGGGGCACGCTTGACGAGTTCCTGGCGGCGAAGGACACCCTCCCGGCACAGAGCATCATGGCCCACTCGAGCGTTCTTGAGCGGCTCCTGGCTGCCTGGGATGAAAGATGTCCAGCCGCTGCCACGGCCTCGGCGGCCCCGACGCCCGCCACGGAAACGTAGCTGCGAGTAAGACGACCATAACAACCTTACTCAGGACGCCATGATGAGCGGCCTCCGCTTCGGCGCGCCGTCGTCGTCGCCCTGCTCCGCGTCGGTGTCGCGGAGGAGCTTGAAGGAGCCGCAGCCCAGCGGGATGGGGATGCCCATGATGATGCACTCGGACACGCCGACGATGTTGTCGCGGCGGCCGTGGGCCGCGGCGTCGAAGAGGTGGTCCGTCGTCCGCTCGAAGGACGCCAGCATGAGCACGCTCTCGCGCATCTTCGACACGCCGAAGCGCGTGATGCCGAGGACGACGCCCTTGAAGGTCATGACGTCGCTGAGGAGCATGAGGTGGCGCGCGTCGATGCCGATGCCGTAGGCCGACATGATGTAGGTGATCTCGTTGGCGATCGTCGACCGCGCAGCCTCGATGCCCAAAACCGCCTCGATCTCCGCGACGTGGTTCGTCGTCGTCCGCCGGCCGTCGACGCCCGGCGTGCCCATGACGTCCGCCAGCCCGTAGCCCTCCACGAGCAGGTGGTAGGTCGCCGGCGACGACCCCTCGTCCTCGTTGACGACCGCGCGGTTGATCGACGACACGCCGCCGACGACGATCGACGGCAGCGCCGATTTCAGCGCCTGCATGGCGAAGTAGGTGCGGTCGTCGCTGAGCATGTCGCGCTGGTCCACGGGGTCGACGTCCTCGTCGGAGTCGTCGCGGGGCTTGGCCTTCTTGGCCTTCTTGCCGCGCGCGCCGCGCGCGGGCGGGCCCGGCGGCTTCTTCGCGCCCCGGAGCGCGCCGCCGCCGCCCGCGAAGGACCGCGTCGCGTCGTCGTCGGGCAGCTCCACCCGGAAGACGTTGCGGTGGTTCGGGTTCAAAAGCACGTGCTCGTTCTTGAGCGCGCGGATCACCGGCGGCGCGCGGCCCGACGCCATGACCGCCTGCAGCACGCGCTTCCGCGCGGCCGCGGCGTCCACGTCCAGGTGCAGGTCGGCGATGAGCGTCGCGTCGAGCTCGACGGACACGTAGCAGGACCGGGGCCCGTAGACCTCCTTCATGGACTTGCAGATCTCGCCGAGCGTCGTCTTCTCCAGACGCGCCTTCACGACGCGCGCGGCCGTCGTGGAGGAAGGATTGTCGAGGTGCGCCGTGATGATGGGCGTCGAGATGTTCTTGGAGGCATTAATAATCTCCGTGAGCCGCGGCACGCCCAGGGTGACGTTCATGGACGCGACGCCCGCGAAGTGGAACGTCTTGAGCGTCATCTGCGTGCCCGGCTCCGAGATGCACTGCGCGCCGATCGCGCCGACGGCCTCGCCCGGCTCGACGACGCCGCGCGTGTACTTGTCGAGGGCGCCGGCCTGGAAGCGGTCGAGGTCGCCCTGGGACAGGGCGACGTCGTCGAAGAGCCGCGCGAGCGCCGCGTCGCCGCAGTGGTCCTTCATCTGGAGCTCGCGGTCGGCCATGCGCTCGCTCAGGTCCCGCAGGAAGCCCGCCGCGTCGCCGCGGAACTTGGCGGCGAGGGGCCCCAGCCGCCCGAAGGGCCCGGCGTCGCCGGCGCCGCAGGCCTCGGCGACGGCCGCGACGGCCGCGGCGTCGAGGTCGCGCGGCGCCCGCGACGAGAGCGCGGCGTCGTCGTGGCGCACGCGGTGCAGCAGCCGGCCGAAGTCCACGGGCATGGAGTCGCCCGTCTCCATCTTCACGGGGTCCAGGCCGTCGTCGCCGTAGGTGAACTGGACGATGTTCTTCTCCGAGTTCCGCACCGTGCCGTCGTAGCCCACGGACAGGTCCTCGAGCGCCTTCATGAGCCGCCGCGCCATGTAGCCCGTCTGCGCCGTCTTCACGGCCGTGTCCACCAGACCCTCGCGGCCGCCCATGGTGTGGAAGAAGAACTCCGTCGCCGTCAGCCCGCTGTAGAAGGAGTTGGCGACGAAGCCGCGCGCGCCGGGGCTCAGCTCGCCGACCTCGAAGTGCGGCAGCGTCCGCTGCACGAAGCCGTTCTGGATGCGCTTGCCGTCGACGGCCTGCTGGCCGAGGCAGGCGATCATCTGGGACACGTTGATCGCCGACCCCTTGGAGCCGCACTCGGCCATGATCCGGGGCGAGTTCGACCGCGGGAGGTCGCGCGTCATGAGGTTCTTGCCCGCCTGCTCCCGGACCTTGCCCAGGAGGCCCGTGAGCTCCGCCTCGAGGGACTGGAGCGCGTCGCAGCCCGGCTGGAGCGCGAGGGACCCGGACTCGTAGGCCTCGATCTTGCGCCGCGCCTCCGCGTGGCCCTCCTCGAGGAGCTGCGCCTTGAGCGCGAGGACGGCGTCGGACGGCGTCACGTCGTCGATGCCGATGGAGAAGCCCTTGTGGTAGCCGAGGTAGCGCGCCGACAGCTTCGCGAGGCGGTTCATGAACGTCGCCGCCGCCGCGGGGCCGTGCTCGCGGTACAGCTCGTAGACGAGGCCCTTCTTCGAGCCGTCGCCGACGGTCTTCTTCGCGATGTTGCCGCAGAGCAGCGACGACCGCCGGAAGAGCACGTAGCCGTCCATGGGGCACATGGTCTCGATGCCCGAGCCCGTGTAGTTGCGCTCGGCGCACTCGAAGGACACGCAGGGCCACGCGCCGCCGTTTTCGGGCTTCGCCGCGACCGTCGGCCGCACGATCAACGAGAAGAGCTGCTTGCCCGTCCAGAGCCGCACGGGCTTGAGGATCGCCGGCGGCGGCACGTCGACGCGCTCTAAAGCGTCGCCCACGTAGGCCGCCAGAGCGCAGAAGGCGTCGCGGTCGAAGAAGACGTCGCGCTGCGTCACGAGGAACGACGCGGTCACGAAGTCCTGCGTCGCGGCCACCAACGGCTCGCCGTTGCGCGGCGTGCAGATGTTCGTCGCCACGTTCATGAGCGCCGACGCCTCGGCGCGCGCCTCCTCGGTCTGCGGCAGGTGCATGTTCATCTCGTCGCCGTCGAAGTCGGCGTTGTACGGCGCGCAGACGCACCTGTGTGGAATTCAAATCTTCAACCCGACTTCAATGTGCGCATATGCGACAGTTTCGACGCAAGCTCTTCGGCTGTGCTTCGAGAACTCGACGAGAGCGATCGATCCGTCCAAAAATCAGCCGAATCGACTTCGATTTGACCGAGCTAGAGAATTCTCAAGTTTGGTCAGGACCACCCAAACCAGTGGTTGGTTTCCACACAGAGACGCACTCGTTGAAGCGGAACGTGCGCCAGGGCATGACCTTGACCTCGTGGGACATGATGGAGAGCTTGTGGAGCGAGGGCTGGCGGTTGAAGAGGACGACGTCGCCGTCCTGCATGTGGCGCTCGACGACGTCGCCGACGCGGAGCTCCTTGGCGATGCGCGCGCGGTCGCCGTAGAGCAGGCTCTTCTTGAAGGGCGGCCGGTCGCCGGCGCCCGGGTCGTCGTGGTTCGCGATCTCGACGTAGTTGGCGCCGGGCCACTGCTTCTGGCCGGCGACGACGAGCTTCTGGAGCTTCTCCAGGTTCAGCGCGTTCACCTTCTCCGGGTACGTCATGATCTTCGCGACCTCCTGCGGCACGCCGACCTGGTCCACGCGCAAGTTCGGGTCCGGCGAGATGACCGTGCGCGCGGAGAAGTCGACGCGCTTGCCGCTCAGGTTGCCCCGGAAGCGGCCGCTCTTGCCCTTGAGGCGCTGGCAGAGGCCGCGGATCGGCTTCGCCGCGGGCGCGTTCCGCGGCTGGAGGCCCGGCACCTCGCCGTTGAGGTAGAGCGCGACCTGGACCTGGAGGAAGTTCCAGCCCTCGACGATCATCTTCATGGACCCGCCCTTGCGGATGGCCTGGCGCAGCGCGCTGTTGACGTCGATGATCTCCTGGAGCTTGATCGTGAGGTCGTCCTCGTTGCTGCCGCCGCCGCCGGGCGAGTCGACGGCGACGCTCGGCCGGATGGGCGTCGGCGGGACGAGGAGCGTCTTGAGGACCAAATTCTCCGGCCGGCCCACGCGCGGGTCGATCCAGAGCAGGTCGCAGTCGTCGTCGCTGATCTTCTCGAGGATCGCGCGGACGTCCACCGGCGACAGCACCGTCGGCGGCGCCTTCGTCGCCGTCGCCGACGTCGGCACGCTCTTCTCCTCGGCCTCGAGGCGCCGCTTCTTCTCCGTGTCGCCGCCGCAGCCCAGGGCGTTGCGCAGGTCCGCGGACGCGCCGAGCGCCGACTCCAACGACTCCGCGTACGCCGAGAACTCGTCGTCGTCGAGCAGGTCCTCGCGCTTCACGCCGCGCCACTTCTCGTGGGACAGCTTCAGGGCCCCGGCCCCGGCGACCTTGCGCACGGGGCCGTTGCGCGCGCCGCAGTAGGGGCACTTGGACGCGGCCTTGCAGCGGTCGACCTGCGCGGGACGAGCGCGCGAACTCCCAAAGGCGCCGCGCTCGGCCGTTTTCAACTCGTTTCGGCCCATGCGTGGACGGGCGATCGTCGCTCGGAGCGCGCTCGACGCCGTTTCCCGGAACGCGCGCGCGCGCCACGCTCGCGTCGAAGCGACGTCGCACGCGGCGCCGCGGCCGACGACGCGCTTGTAGAGCGCCTGTTTTCGGAGCGCGTCCGCGCGCGGGTCCCGCATGCGCCGCAGGAGCGTCGTCCGCTCCTGGGGGTGCACGAGGGCCCGCGAGCACTCCTTGCAGACGCACTGCAGGATCGTGAGCACGTGCTTGAAGTAGCCGACGTGGAACACGGGCAGCTCGAGGCGGACGACGCCGAAGTGGCCCGCGCACCTATGGGATGGAAAGAAAGGAGTCGCGACAAAAAGCGTCGTCGGTCTCAGAGAGGACGCCGGCGCCGCGCTGGTCGACCCGCTTGTGGCACGTCGCGCACGCGGTCTGCTTGTTCGCCGCTCCGAGCCGGAGGTCGAGGCAGCCGTTCGGCGCGGGCTTGCGGCTCGGCAGCGTGTAGAGCTCGCGGTTGTTGCACTCGAACTCCGCGAGGCTCTCCATCTCCTCCGGCGACAGCAGGCCGAAGACGACCTCCTTGATGCGCTTCCCGCCCGCGGCGCTCGACGTCTCGACGAGCTGGCAGGTGCGCTTCGACATGGCGCCGCCGTCCGCGTCGTCGCCGTCGCCGCTGGGCGCGGGCGCCGCCTCCTTGTCGCGCGTCGCTTTCGGGCACGCCCGCGGCGCGCCGCTTCGGGACTGAACCTGCGCGGCGGCACCACCAGAGCCTCTCGAGGCTGCCTCGCCCGCGTCCATTGCTTGAGGTTTGCGCCGTCTTTGCCACAAGCAAGGCGCTTTTGTGGCAGCAGCAGCCTAGTGTGCCCCTCGTCGTCTCGGAGCGCGCCGCCGAGGTGACCCCACGCACCCCTCGTCGTCTCGGAGCGCGCCGCCGGGCGACCCCACGCCGCGGGGAGCCCGCGAGCCCGGTGCGCAGCCATGGCCTTCGACCGAGGGCGGCTCAAGAAGGAGCTGACCGAGCTCACGCGCGATACGAAGTCGGGCGTCACGGTGGAGGTGAAGTCGTCGGACATGATGGAGCTCGAGGGCGTCATCACGGGGCCCGAGGGCACGCCCTACGAGGGCGGCGCGCGGCCGCGCCGAAACCGCCGCCGCGGCCGATGCGCCGTTGACCCCGTTCTCCCTAGGCACGTACCAGATCGGCATCACGATCCCGTCGGGCTACCCCTTCGAGCCGCCGAAGATGAAGCGCGTCCGCCGGCGCCCCCCCTGGCTTCCGCGCGCGCGCGCGGCCGTCGGCTCCGTCGACGCGCTCTTTCTCTAGGTTCCTCACGAAAATCTGGCACCCGAACATCTCGTCGCAGACGGGCGCTATCTGCCTCGACATCCTCAAGGACCAGTGGTCGCCGGCGCTGACGATCAAGACGGCGCTCCTGAGCCTCCAGGCGCTGCTGTGCTCGCCCGAGCCGGACGACCCGCAGGACGCGCAGGTCGCGCAGATGTACCTCAACGAGCCCGACACCTTTAAACAGACGGCCAAGTTCTGGACCGAGACCTACGCGCGCCCAAAGGAGGCCGGCGCCGAGGACGCGGCCGTCGCGCGCCTCGTCGAGATGGGGTTCTCGCGCGAGCAGGTCGTCAAGGCCCTCGCGGACGCCAAGGGCGACGAGAACGAGGCCGTCACCGCACTCCTCTCGGGCGCCTAGGCGCCGCGGTGGCGGCCCACCGGCGCGCGCGGCGGCCCCGCGGTCGTCCCGCGCGTTCGTCCCCCGCGGGGAGGCGCCGCGCGCGCTCGTTACTCTCCAGTCTCTGTATCGGGTTTGTCATATGCCCGCACCAGGCTGGCGCACGAAGTTCCGCCATTCTCTCGAGCAGGTTCTCCGCACGGGTCCGATCGGGGAAGTTACCACTACAAGCCAAAGGGCCGCGCGCCGCCGGCGAGCCCCGCGATCATGATCGCGATGGGGAACGCGCCGAGGAGCGCGAAGAAGACGGCGACGCTGTCCTTCTCGAGGGCGTCCCCCGGCGGCGCGACGGACTGCTTGGCCTCGGCGCGCGCCGCGAGGTCCGCGTCGCCGTCTTTGAGGTCGGCCTCGGACAGCGGCGACACGCCGACCATCGTGTCGAGCGCGTCGAGGATCTCGTCAAAGGGGTTCTTGTAGACGCGCAGGGAGGCGCGTTGTCGGTAGGGCGGCGGCGCGAAGGCGAGCGCGGACGTAGCGACCAGGAGCAGCAGGAAGCGCCGCATGATAGCGATGCTCGAAGATGCGAGAGCTGCAGCGGCGGGCTCGTTGATAGCGATGCTCGAGGGTGTCCCAGCGATGCGAGAGCTGCAGCGGCGGGCTCTAGTGGCGTCCGCACGGCGCCAGCGGCGGCGTCGAGGCCGGCGTCGGGCTCTCGTTGATGTCGCATTGCAGTTTTCGAGAGCATGGGCTTGCTTTTACCGCAGATCGCGGTGCTTTGTGCAAGCGCTACCGCGCTGCAGGTGATGCAAATCGCAGCGCTCGGCGCCGGCGCGACCGCGCTGCAACTGCCGCGCCGCAATTTCCTCGGCGCCACCGCCGCCACGGTTGCGGCGCCGCGCATCGCAGCGGCCGCGGAGCTCGAGATTCCGAGCGCCGTCGCGCCGAGCTGGACCTTGCTCATACCCATCGTCGAGCTCGATGCGGCCGTGGCGCGCTGGACCGTCGACGTCGGCGCGAAATCGACGTCGTCCGTCGCGTCGGCCCTCGAGCTGCTCAACAAGGGCGGCATATTGAGCAGCAAGAACTTCTACCTTGGCGTCGGCACGAAGTACGCCACATCGTTAGTCTACGACGACTTCGACAAGAAGCTCGTCGAGCAGGACAAGAACGCGCGCGTGAGCGACATGGTCCTCGCCGCGCGCGCGCTCGACGCGGCGAGGAAGACGTTGGCGTCCGAGTTCCCGTCGTCGGCGGCCAAGGACCTCCGCGCCGCGTCGGACCAGCTCGGCGACTTCCTCGCGCGCGCGCCGCGCAAGGATGTGGAGAAAGCGCGCAACGCGCTTGCGAGCCTCGTGGCCGCGGACGCGAACGGCGACGGCCAGGTCGACGACGCCGAGTTCTACAAGGCCGGCGCGCTGTCGACCGAGGAGCAGCTCGCCGCGACGTGGGGGGTCTGGGGCACGACCCTCTTCTCCAAGGACCTCCGACCGGCGTCGCCGGACACGGTCCTCCTCACCATCAAGACGCCGCCGCCGGTGCCCGACTACCTCAAGCGCGCCATCGCGCGGTCCGAGTACTAAAAGTGGGGCGCAGCTTCCTTGACGCCGGGCGCATCTATCGCTGCTCCGAAACTGCGCCCACCTCCGCTTAGGCGCTGGGAAAGGAACACTGCCTAAGACCGCCGGCCAGGCCCCTCTCAAACAGGAATTGAAACTGCAACAGCGCGGTTGAGACGACGATGCTGTCAACATTGCCCAACCTCAGGCTGTGAGGCCGCAATGGACCTGACGCGGCAGCTCTGCAGCCACCACAAACGATGAGGCTCGCAATCCTGCTCAGCGCGCTCCTGCAGCAATCGCAGCCATTGCAAACGCGGCCGTCGCTGCGCCGCGCCACGCGCTTGCACGCGCGCGAGGACGCCTACGCGAGCTACTGGGACGAGCTGCTGCTGAAGGAGTACCGCGAGGCCGCCGCGGAGCTGCGGTCGCGGCGCCAGACGTGGTCGCGGAAGCGGCTCGAGGACAGCGGCGACTCGGTCTTCGGCGCGGCGACGCCGGAGACGGAGCTCTTCGGCGACAAGATCGTGCGCGTGACGCGGCGGAGCGGCCGCGACGGCCGGCTGCGCGACCGGTTCCGCCGCGGCGACGTGCTGCTGCTGAGCCCCGAGGACCGCGCGCCGCGCGACCGCCAGTTCCTCCCGCGCGACGTCGTCGTCGTCGACGCGGGCGCCGACTGGCTCGCCGTCGGCGCCGGCGCGCGGTGGCCGAAAGGCGTCTGGGAGTCGCGGCGGCGGCCGGGGTCCTGCGCCGTGCGCCTCGACCGCGCCGCGCCGCGCGCGCCCCTCGAGGCGCAGCGCGACGCCCTCGCGCGCGTCGCCGCGGGCGCGGCGGGCGAGGCCGCCGCGCTCCTCGCGCGGACGTTCGGCGGGTCCGCGGAGGCGCTCGACGCGCCGCCGGCCCGCTTCCGCGACGGCGCGCGGCTCGAGTTCGCCGGCGTCCCCGGCGGCGTGACCGCGCCGTCGCTCGAGATCGCCGCGCTGAACGCGATCGGCGGCGCCAAGGACGACGCGGGCGGCTTCGAGCCGAACGCGTCCCAGGAGGACGCGATCGCCTGGGCGCTCGCGCGCAGCGTGTCGCTGATCCGCGGGCCGCCGGGCACGGGCAAGACGCGCTGCGCGAGCCTCCTCGTCTCCTCGGCGCTGCGCCTCGGCGACGGCGGCGCGGCGCCGCGCGTCCTGGCGGTGTGCCACTCGAACGGCGCCGCGGACGTTTTGCTCGCGGCGCTCGTCGCCGTGGGCGTCCCCGCGATCCGCGCGGGCCGGCCGGCGTCCGTCGCGCCGGAGGCGCGGCGCCACACGGTCGTGGCCCTCGCCGAGCGGCACCCCGAGGTGTCCGCGCTCCGGGAACGCGCGCGGAACGCGACGCTCAAGCCGCACGTGCGCTCCGCGGCCGCCGCGGACGCGCGAAAGGTCGTCGACGAGGTCCGCGAGGCGCTCTCGCGCAACGCGCCGGTGGTCGTCGCGTCCTGCGTCGGCCGGCGTCCTGCAACCGTGACGATTTTCGAGAGATTTGGACCGCAGGAACGATGCAAAATCGTCACGGTAGCACTTCGTAGGCGTCGGCGCGCACCAGCTCATCGAGGCGTCGTCGGGCGAGTTCTCTTTGGTCGTCGTCGACGAGGCCGCGCAGACGACGGAGCCCGCGGTCCTCTGCGCTTTGGCCGCGGCCAAGGCGGACCAGATCGTCTTCGTCGGCGACACGAAGCAGCTGCCGCCGACGGTCGTCTCCGAGGACGCGGCGCTCCGGCGGGCGCTCGCGACGTCGCCCATGTCCGCGGCCAGCGTCCTGTGGCCGTGACGATTTTCGAGAGATTTGGAGTGGGAAAACAATGAGAAATCGTCACCGTCATGCTTGGTAGGCAGCGGCTCGAGGCCGCGGGGCTGCCGCTGAAGACGCTCCGGGTCCAGTATACGGCGTCGAGCGACAGGAGTGCTTTTTCTCGTGAATTTCGCCTGAAGATGTGAAGAAATCCGACCCCGTCGCACTTGGTAGGTCCAGTACCGCATGCCGCCGGCGCTCGTCGAGCACCCGTCGAACTACTTCTACGAGGGCCTCGTCGCCTGCGCCGACGACCGCCGCGAGGGCGAGGCGCCGCCCGCGGGCTTCCCCTGGCCGGGCGGCCTGCCGCTCGCCTTCGTCGACGTGAGGGCGGAGGAGACGAAGCGCGCGTCCGGCGGCGTGACGAACGCGCGCGAGGCCGAGCTCGTCGCGGCGGTCGTCGCGGGCGTCCTCGAGGCGGGCGAGCTCGGGCCCCGCGATCTGGTCGTGATCTCGCCCTACAACCGCCAGTGCGACGCCGTGCGCGGCGCGCTCGCGCGGCGCGGCGTCTACGACGTCCGCGTCGGCACGGTCGACGCCTTCCAGGGGCAGGAGACGCAGCTCGTGGTTTTTACGGCGACGCGGTCGAACCCGCGCGGGGACCTCGGCTTTCTGCGCGATCCGCGGCGCCTGAACGTGGCCATCACGCGCGCGAAGCGCGGCCTCGTCCTCGTCGGCGACGCGGCGACGCTGTCGAACTCCCGGCACTGGCGCGCGCTCGTGGACTCGTGCCGCGACCGCGGCGCGTGGGTCGACGGAGATGCGGCGTTCCCCGAGCTGGAGTTATGCTAGTTCCCGACGAGGACGCCCTCGTCGATGAGGATACCCATGAGCATGTCGACGGACTCGTCGATGGTCATCTCGTTGTTCGGGAGGTCGACGTCCGGGTGCAGGGGCTTCTCGTAGGGCGCGTCGTCGGACATGCCCGTGAAGGACGTGATCTCGCCGGCCTTGACCTTGGCGTAGAGGCCCTTGGGGTCGCGCGCCTGGACGACGTCGATGTTGACGTTCATGTAGACCTCGAGGAACTTGAGGCCCATGTCGCCGTGGCGCGCCTTGGCCGCGTCGCGGTCCGCGCGGTAGGGCGACACGAGCGTCACGAGCGTGATGACGCCGCCGGCGTTGAAGAGGCACGCGAGCTCGCCGACGCGGCGGACGCTCTCCGCGCGGTCCGCGGGCGAGAAGCCGAGGTCGCGGTTGAGGCCCGTGCGCACGTTGTCCCCGTCGAGCATCTGGACGACCTTGCCGTGCTCGAGGACGAGCCGCGCCTCGAGCGCGCCCGCGATCGTCGACTTGCCCGACCCGCTGAGGCCCGTCATCCAGAGCGTGATGCCCTTTTGCCCGATGGCGCCGTAGCGTTTCTTCCGCGGGAGGTGGCAGAGCTCCTGGGACCCGCCGGCCTCGGCGCCCGCGCACTCGATGATGTTCGGCGGCGTGTTCGCGAGGGCCGCTTCCCGGTAGGCGCCGATGTCGAAGTCGAGCGGGTTCTTGCAGGCCAGATCGCCGTTCGAGAATCCCAAAACGAATACGGAGCTGAGCACGATCGCGATGCCGCCGATATAGAGTTGCTTCTTCGTGAACGTATAGGCGCCGTCATGGCTTTCGTCGTAGGCGCCCATGTTCCGGGTCGGCGTCGACTTCTTGAAATGCGCCTCGTGGCCGAGGGGCTCCTACCTCGCGGCCTGGAGCACAACTCGAGGCGAGGAGAGCTCGTGCGTCGACTCGGGCTCGATCGGCAATATCGGCAATGGCAAATTCGCTGTTCTCTCCCCCTTCGGTCCTTCCCTGCGCCGCGGCTAAGCAAAATCGCTCCCCCTTCGGTTCTTCCCTGCGCCGCGGCTAAGCAAAATCGCTCAAAACTTTGCCCAGGGCTAAGCCCACCCCGAGAGCATCGCGTTCATGTCGTTCTCCATGCCCCCCTCGGCGGCGTCGTCGTCCTTGCGCTCGGCGGGCTTGGCGTTCAGGAACGCCAGGCACGCGAAGGTCGACGCGGAGAGGAACGCGGCGGCGACGCCAACGCCAAGCACGACTCGCCCGCGCGCAAGCGCAGCATCTCGGGCTCGGGGCGACGACGCGGCGAAAAAACTTAGGCTATGCTCGCGCGTCGAGGCCCGCAAGGGCCTCTATAGCATCCTCGAAGCCCTTGGCAGCGGCGCGCTCGAACCAGTATCTGGCTTTGTCGAGGTCGACAGTTATTTCCGTGCCTCTTCCGTGCCTGTACCAGTTGCCAAGGTTATGCTCTGCAATGGTAAAGCCCTGATCCGCCGCGAGCGCATAGTAGCGGAATGCTTCTTCAAATCTCTGCTCAGAATTGAGTAAAAACCCTAAACTGGCTTGCGCGGACGCGTCGCCCCGATCTGCGGCGTCGCGAATCAGCCGCTCCGCCTTCTTCTTGTCCAGCTTGACGCCCAACCCCTTCTCGTACATTTTCCCAAGAAGTGTCATCGCGCCCACGTCCCCGAGCTCCACAGCGCGCCGGTAAATCTTCGCGGCTTTCTTATCGGATTTCACGATGCCCATCCAACTGCGGCGGTACGCAAGTCCCAAAAACCTAATCGCTTCCGGCACTTCGTTCTCCACGTGGCGGCGCAGACACGCGAGCTGCTCCGCATCGGTTTCTGGGTGCGGTACAGGACAGAGGGGACACGCGCCGAAGCCGATCTTGTCACTGCACGACCTGCAGACCATCCGGCAGCAACAGACGCGAAACACGCCCGCAATATTCACGTCCCACTCCTCGAGACAGATCGGGCACCGCGACCCGAGCCGTGCCGACGTCGGCTCCCGCTCTGGGTTCTCCTCGCGCCGCGCACGGGCCGCCTCGTGTTCCGCCGCGATGCGCGCGCGGACCTCGTCGGCGTGCGACCGAGGCGCGGGGCCGTAGAACACCGGCGGCGACGGCGCGCGCGTCGGCGCTTCCGCCCGCGCCGCCTCCGCGGCCTGGATCTTCTTGCAGACCTTCCGGTGGCCCCGGTCGCGCCAGTCGATGCGTTGGCAGTCCGTCGAACAGTAGGCCGTCGTGCCGCACCCTTGGCAGGCCTTGGCCTTGTCGGCGCCGCAGATCGTGCAGGTCTTGAGAGTGTCGAGTTTTTTGCCCTTCGCTCGGGCCATGCGAGTCTCATACTCCAACTTCTTCTCCCGCCACGACATGACTCTGAGCGCTTCCTTGCGACAGGGGGGGGCAGAGGCACTCGAGGGAGCACCGCGCGCTAGAGCCGCGCTCGCCAAAGACGTCCACAGGACTCGATTGCACCAGGTCCTCCTCCTTGCAGCCGCACCTCTCGCACCCCGTAGGCTATACGACGGCACCACCATGCGCGCCCGCGCCTTGTTCGTCGCCACGCTAAGTTTCTGCGCTTCAGCGGAAACAAGAGTCTCCACCTTCGCCGAGCTCGAGGCGGCGATCGGCGACGGCGCCCATATCAAAATCGACGCGGGTATCACCTTCCAACGCACGCTCGTGATTCCCGGCGGCGCCGCCGTCACGATCGAATCGCCCTACCCCCATCGGCGCTCGCTCGACGCGGCCAACGCGATCCAGCACTTCCACGTCGACGGCGCGCTCACGCTCCACGGCGTCACGCTCACGAACGGTTTCGCGGACGCGGATTCCTGCGGCCACTCCCACCAGCACGGCCTCAACCACGAGTGCCGGGGCGGTTCGATCTACGCGGGCCTGGGCGCATCGCTCTCCCTCGTCGACGTGGAGATCTTCCGGTCGAGGGCGCGGCACGGCGGCGCCGTCTACGCGGCGCACGCGACGGTCGACGTCGTCCACTCCGTCTTCGAGGAGAATCGCGCGTCGGAGGAGGGAGGCGCGTTCTACGTCCTCGACGCCGTATCGGGCGACGACGACGGCGCGGCCGCCGCGACGACGTTCGCGGCGACGGAGTCGACGTTCCTCTACAACGTCGCGGCGGAATCCGGCGCGGTCTTCGTCGCCGGCACCGCGACGCTCACCGACGTCGTCTTCCGCGACAACGAGGCCACGGAGGGCCGCGGCGGCGCGCTGCGGGTCGACGACGGCTTCGCGTCGCTCCTGCGCTGCGACTTCCGCGCGAACGGCGCGTTGACCGAAGGCGGCGGCATCTGGGTGGAGGACAAGGCATCTATCTACGTGAGCTCGACGACGTTCGCTTCGAACTCGCCCGACGACGTCACGCGGACCGCAGCGGCGCCAACGAGGGCGACGTCGAGTGCCTCGCGGCGTGCCCGTCGCCGAGCCACGGGACCTGCGCGGCCGCGGGCATCTGCTTCTCCTGCGCCTGCGCCGCTCCCCACGTCGTCGACGAGTCCGCTTCGTCCTCGAAGAAGTCGTCGAAGCTTCCGGTCGGCGAGGCCGTCGCGAAGGTGGAGGTTCTCATCATCATCCACGTGCTCGCGGTGGTGCTCGTCGCCGCCGCCGTGGCCTGCTACCGCCGTCGCCGCGCGAAGGACCACGACGCGCGCGGGGACGTCGAGCTCGAGGGCATCGCGCCCCGGCGCGCGGAGCCGGCGCCGCGCCCGCCGCGCGACGACGCCGAGGCCCCGCCGGACGCGGCGACGCCGCTCCAGGACGCCGCCGGGGTCCAGGGCGCGGTCTCGCCGCTCCACGCGGAGGCCGCCGAGCCCAAGGCGGACACGCCCGGCCTCCGAGCCGTCGCGCACACGCGCGCCGCCTAAGTTCGCACCGCCCGGGGACCTCTCTCTCTCGCACACCACGCCTACGCGCCTACCTTGATCGGGCGCGGGCACTGGGGCGCCGGAAGCCTCACATGTTGAACGTCGCTTGCCCCTCGTTGACGTTGAGGGGTGAGGCGATGGCGTCGTCATCTCGACCGCTCCTGAGGCTGAGCGGCCTGCTCGCCCTCTGCGCGCAGGGCCTCGTCGTCCGGCGGCCGCCACGACTCGCGCGGCGCCACGCCCGGCCGGCGTGCGCGATGCGCCTCAATCCGGAAAAGTTCGACGGCTCGGACCTGACCATCACGGAGTACCCCATGCCGGTGCTGCGCGGGCCCTGCGCGGACATCGTCGACTTCGACGACGACTTCAAGCAGACGTGCAAGGAGATGATGTCCATCATGTACCAGGCCGACGGCGTCGGCCTCGCGGCGACGCAGGTCGGCCTCTGGAAGCGGTTCTTCGTCTACAACCCGACCGGCGACAGGCTCATGAAGCCCTACGAGCGCATCGTCGTGAACCCGCGCATCACCAAGTATGGCGAGGCGACGGCCGACGAGGAGGAGGGCTGCCTCTCGAGCCGGAGCGAGAACTGCGCGGGCGTCATCCGCCGGTCGCTGGACATCTGGGTCGAGTACGTCGACGAGCGCAACAAAAAGCGGACGAAGAAGCTCAGCGGCTTCGAGGCCCGCGTCTTCCAGCACGAGTACGACCACATCGAGGGCGTGCTCCACATCGACCGCCTGTCGCCCGAGGACCGCGCCAAGGTCGAGCCGGAGCTCGAGAGGATGGTCGCCGAGTACGGCCCCGGCGGCGCGCTGACCCTGACGCCGGAGATCCTCGCGGCGTTGCGGCCCGAGGTCCGCTCGGGCCGCATGCCGCCCATGGAGCCGCCGGCCGCGCCCGCGAAGAAGGCGAAGAAGAAGAAGAAGAAGCCCGCGAAGACGGGCTTCGGCTAATACGAGTTTTTAGAGCCAGGGCGACGGGAGCTCCGCCTGCGGCGGGCAGCCGCCCTGGTCCTCGGGCAGGAACGGCTTCTCCCAGGCCGCGACGAGGTCGTCCATCGCCATGCCCGCGACGGCGCCGCCGTACCTGCCGCTGTCCGGTCCCAGCGCGGCTTTGTAGAAGCAGTCGACCCAGCACGGCGACGACGTGTTGCGCGCCTGGTCGCCGCAGGCGTCGAAGCAGCCCGGCGCCGACGCCTGGACGATGTCGCCGAACACGCGCACGTGACACTCCCGCGTGACGATCTTCTCGACGCTCGCGACGCGCCAGTGCTTCCCGTATTGCTCCTTGAGCGTCGAGTACCAGTAGCCGGGCTTTTCCGGCGACAGCTTCTTCAAGACGTGCGCGTCGTAGCACTCCGACGGCTTGCTCCCGACGTGGCAGAAGTCGCGGCGGCGGCCGCTCGTGTTATTGGACGCGTAGTGGTCGTAGAGGTTCTGGCGCCCGACGGTATCGTCGCACGGGAAGACGCGGTCCCACTCGTCCATGCAGTAGCAACAATACGTCCCGTCCTCGCACGCGTTGCCGTGGCCGTCGGTGCCGTTGACGCCGATGTTGCACTTCGCGTAGGCGTCGGAGAAGCCGCCGTCGATTTCGAGGGTCAGCTTGTTGACGACGAGGTTCGGCGCGACGGCCTCCTGGTTCGCGCAGCCGTGGGCTTCGTGGGCCGGGTCCGCGCAGGCGAGCGGTGCGATGAGCACCTCCTCGAGGTCGAAAAAGAGATCCCCGACGGCGTCGCCTACCAAGCAGGACGGTGACGATTTCTCGTTGTGTGAGGACGCTGGGCGTCGCCCGTGTCCATGTTCACCGGTATGGCGCCGAACTCGTGCGGGTTCACATGATAGACGGTGATGATTTTTTTGATGGCCTGCACCGCCGTCGCGAGCAGGAGTCCGCTCGAGAGCTTCATTGCGAAGGGCAGCCAAAAAAAACTCCCTACCTTGAACTGAAACATCCCCCCGAAACTCGACAATCGTTCTTCCGCCAGCGTATGGGGCTGCCCTGAGCTGGTCAACGATGGGACGCCTCAGCATGTCGTCGCTCGCCACCACGCTCCCCGAGCTCAAGGAGGCGCGCGTGACGACGAAGCACGCCTTCACGGGACGGATGTGCGCGGCGTCGCGCGACGTCGAGACCAAGCGCCCGGACTCGCTCTTCGTGGATCCGCTGGCGCACAAGCTCGCCGGCACCGAGGGCCGCGGCGCGCCCATGGGCTCCTGGATCCTCGTGCCGCGGACGCGGCGCGGCGACGACTGCCTCGTGGAGCACTACGGCAGGGGCTGCCGCCAGCTCGTGCTCCTGGGCGCGGGCATGGACGCGCGCGCGTACCGCGCCTTCGCTCCGGGGGCCGACGCGCCGCCGGACGCGCGCTCCGTGACCCTCGACGGGCTCGCGGTCTTCGAGGTGGACCAGCAGACGACCTTCGACGTCAAGGAGCCGTTAGTCGCCAGAGCGCCGCTCGCCGTCGAGTCGCGGCGCGTCGTCGGGACGGACTTCGCGAAGGGACCGACGGCCTGGAGCGACCAGCTGCTGCACTGCGGCTTCGACGCGTCCGTGCCGACGGTCTGGCTCAGCGTCCTGCGGCCGCGACGATTTTCGAGAGATTTTGACCGGGGGAACAAACAAAGAATCGTCACCGACGTGCTTGGTAGGTCTGGCTCCTCGAGGGGCTGCTGTATTACTTACGAGAGGGCGACGTCGCCGCGCTCCTGCGCGCCGTCGGGAAGCTCTCCGCCGTCGGCTCGGCCGTCTTCCACGACTCCATCACGCGCTCGTTCGTCGACGTCGGCGTCGCGCCGGGAGGTGCACCTTTCCTGAGCGGCAGCGACGACTACGCGGGCCTCTGGCGCCGCGCGGGCTTCCAGCAGACGCAGGTGAGGGACCTGTCGTCGATCACCGTCGACCGCGGGTCGCGCTGCCTCACGCACGAAGACCCAGCATTCGAGCTCACGCCGGCGCGGTGCCGCGGCCAGAGGCTCGTGCTGTTCGTCGAGGCCGTCAAGACGAGTTAGGGGGCGAGTAAGTACACGAGGGATTCCCGCCTAGGGACGGGGCTCCGACGGAGAGGACGAAACGACCGGGCGGCGCGGCGGTTCGTCGAGGACGAGTGGGCGCGCGCGCGCGGGCTTGAAGTATATCCACTTCCAGAGAACACCCGCGGGCGACGCCGGCGTATCCATCTGTTTCTACCACATTGCAACCATGGCCCTGAAGCTGATCCTCTTCGCCGCCCTCGCGGTCGCTTCGGACGCGTCTTCCATCCTGCGTGAGGCGAAGGACAACGTCAAGAAGCAGATGACGGACCAGAACGCTCGTCGCACCCAGGTGATCGATCCCCCCCCCCCTCGATCGCCTGGGCCCCCTCATTCCCCGCGACGCCTTCGGGGGCGCCCTCGGAAGCCCGTACCGCCCTGAGGCCCCGAAGCCGTCGACCGAGCCCGCCGCCGCCGCGCCTGACGCGTCCGACGACCGCCGCGACCCGTCGTTTTTTTCTCGACGCGACGGACGCGCAGCCGCTCGCTCGGGGGGGGCGCCCGACCTTCCGGGAAAGCCGCTCCTACTCGGAGTCCTACTGCGCGACCGCACTCGGGACCTCCAAACCGCTCCGTAGGATGTTGACGCGTGCGGGTGCACGTTCCCGTTCAAGACCGAGACCACGGCCGACGACGGCTCGATCACACCATTCCGCTACTACGGGTGCATGGTCACGGACACGGCCGACTACGGGTGGACCGTAGACACGGAGCCGTGGTGCGAGTACCACTACGACACGGACGCCGACGGCGCGAACGACGTCAACGGCTGGGGCTACTGCGGCGCCAAGGGCGCCCTGGAGCCGGAGGGCGACCTGGACTGCGTCGAGGGCCTGGACCCCGACGCGAAGACGTCGAGCGAGGCCTGCTTCGGCTGCGCGGAGCTCGCGGCGCTCGTCGGCGGCGAATTCACCGGCGCGTGCATCGACAACTACGGCGACGGCTTCTACTGCGACACGTACTGGACCCTCAAGGACCGCCTCGACCGCGACATCGACGCGGAGCCCTACTACTGGATGTACTGCGACGCACCCACGGACGAGGCGCCCCGCGCGTTCACCGACGACGACATGGTCGCGGGCTACGGCTGCTCCGTGGACGGCGAGCCCGAGTTCGGCCCCCTGCCGCCGGCGGACGAAGAAGATCACCACGACGACCACGACGGCCACGACCACGACCACGACGCCCATACGTGCTACTCGGCGCCGGGCGAGGTCATCCACGAGGACTGCGCCTGCGACGCGACCTGCGCGACCTGCGGCTACAACGCCGCGCCGACGGACTACCGCGACTGCATCGCGTGCGCGGAGGGCCTCTGCCTGCGCGCGCGGACGGCGCCCCGGAGCCGGGATGGGACCGGTCCCTGGACCCGCGCCAGGTCGCGCGGGTCCACACGCGGCGCCGCGACTTCGACGTCCTGCGCTCCGTCGGCCCTCTCCCCGCGTGGCTCGACCCGCGCGACGGCCGCCGCCGCGTCGCGAAGCCCAATGCCGAGAGCCGCCAGACGCACGCGAGCTCGCGATTTTGGAAGAAGGGCGCCTTCATGACCCAGGCGCAGCTCGACGCCGAGGGCTACGCCCGGGACCACGCCACGGGCCTTGGCCCAAGCGCGGCCCGCCGCGCGCGTCGATGCGACCACCCGCCCCTCAGTTAGCCGGTGTTTTATTGTACCCAACGCGACGGAGGTGTTCGGAGTCGACGTGAACCGCCCCGGAGCGTCCGTGCGCCACTGGCAACGCACGATGCCGACGGCCGCGTGCGTTAGGGCGCGAGCTAGTCGTCTTCCGACGCGGCGAGGATGCCCTGGATGTCGTAGAGCCAGGAGTCGTCGCGCTCGTTGGCGTAGACGGCGTTGCAGAGGTCGTCGAGCGGGTCGCAGGGCCCGCCGTCGGCGTCGGGCAGCGCGGCCTCCGCGGCCGTCGCCGCGAGCGCGGCCCGGGCCTCGGCCTCGGCCGCGGCCGCCGCGGCCCGGCGGCGGTCCTCGTCCCGCTGCTCGCGCTCGGCGCGCGCGGCCGCCTCGTCGCGAACCCGCTGCTTGTGCGCGGCCTCCTTCGCCGAGGGCACCATGCGCTCGACCTTGCGCGCGTTCTCGGCCTCGCGCGCGAGCCGCAGCGCCTCGCGCTCGAGCTTGAGGCGCGCGGCCTCGGCGCGGCGCTGGTCCTGGAGCGCCGCGGCGGCCGCGGCGCGCTCCGCCTCGAGCTCCGCGGCCGCGGCGGCCCGCGCCGCGGCCTCGCGCGCGGCCGCGGCGCGGTCCTCGGCCTCGACGGCCGCGAGGCGCGCGGCGCGCGCCTCGGCGGCGCGGCGCCGCGCCTCGAGCTCCTCCGGCGACGCGGGCTCCCCCAGGGACTGGAGCCCCAGGCCCGCGGCGACGACGCCGCCGAGCGCGTAGAGGCCCTCCTCCTCGAGGAACGCGAGGCCCTCGCCCTCCTTGGACAGCGCCTGGCGCTCGCGCTGCTCCCGCTGGCGCGCGGCGTAGACCGCGCGCTGCGCGGCCTTCTTCTCGTCGTCGGCCTTCTGCTTCGCGGCGTAGAGGACGCGCTGCCGCTCCCGCTTCTCCCGGTCCGCGGCGTCGCGCGCCGCGCGCTCCTCGGAGCGCCGCGCGACGAGCGCCTCCTCCTTGGCCGCCGCGAGGACCCGCGCGTCTTCCGCGCGCCGCTCCCGCGCGGCGCGCTCGGCCTCCTTCAGCGCCTCCTCCTGCGCCGACGCGAGGACGCGCGCGTCCGCGGCCTCGCGCCGCTCCGCGGCGTCCGCGGCCTTCTGGCGCGCGGTCGCCGCGCGGCCCTTGGCGCCGCGGACCGCGTGGTCGACGTCGTCGGCCGCGAGCCGGAGGTCCCGCGCGGCCTTCTTGCGGTCCTCGCGCGCGACCGTGAGGGCCTTGCGCTCCCGGTCCGCCCAGGCGAGGCCCGGGTCCGTCGACGCGCGCGTCGTCGCCCAGGGCTTGGCCGTCGCCGCCATGTCCCCGAAGTGGACGACGGCGCCGGGGGAGACGGGCGGCCCGCGGAAGTGGTCCCGCAGGTCCGTGCCGTAGAGCATGGCCTTGGCGATCGTCGCCATGTCCGCGCCCGGCGCGACGACGACGACGTCCTCGCCGCAGCGGCTCGTCTCGACGTTGCTCAGCACGCTCCGGATGCGCGCGTAGACGCACTCGACGCTCTCGGCGTAGGACCCGTCCTCGCCCTCGACGGGCTTGAGGTAGCGCGACCGCCCGTCGTAGAGCTCGTGGAGCGCGGCGATCGACGCCGTC
>NW_008705561.1:1182953-1197558 GCF_000186865.1 Aureococcus anophagefferens
CGGCGCCACGGGCGGCAGCAGCAGGAGCCCCGTGAGCCCCGTGCTCGGCGCCGCCTCGGCCTCGGCGGGGACGAGCGCCGCCGCGTCCGTCTTGGCGGCCGCGGGGCCGGCGACGGCCGACGCGCCGCCGCCGACGAGAAAGTGGCGCCGCGAGGGGAGGGAGAGGGCCGCGGTGCCGTGGATGCACGCGCAGGCCACCAGGAGGCCCCGCATCGTAATTTTCGGGGGCGGGGTGCAAGTGTATGATATTGTGCTTCGGAGACGGGCGGGGGCGCCGCGGGGTGCTGCTGTGGGCACGCCGACGACGGGGTGCGACGGAAGGACGGCTCGGTTCTCGAGCGCTCGTCAAACTCAAGGCAACGTCTACCTCAACCGGCTAGCCGAGCTCGTGTCCGTGAGGGCTGCCCGATCACAGTTTGCGCCGTCAAATGGCCATATCTGCGGTATTCATTTAGGTCCGAGGGCTGCCCTTTCGCGATGACCACCGAAGACGATCCCAAATGGCGCATCTTCTGCGTGGCCCGCATCAAGCCCGTCGGCGAGGGCGAGGCCGCCGCCGTGGTCCAGGAGAGCGCCACGCAGCTCAGCGTGCCGCACCCCGACGACGACGACGAGGAGCCGACGGAGGGGCGCCTCACCTTCACCATGGACGCCATCTGCGGCCCCGAGGCGACGCAGCAGGACGTCTACGCGCTCTTCAAGCCCATCGTCGCGTCGACGTGCAAGGGCCGCAACGGCTGCGTCTTCGCCTACGGGCAGACGGGCAGCGGCAAGACGCACACGGTCGTCGGCGGCGACGACTTCCGGAGCCGGGGCCTCGTGCCGCGGGCCATCGGCCAGGTCTTCCGCGAGGCGGCGAAGCGGCGGAGGAAGGGCGGCGACGTGGCCGTGTCCTGCACCTTCGCGCAGGTCTACGACGACGCGCTCTACGACCTCCTCGACGAGGGCAACGAGTCCGACGACGTCGGCGAGTGGACGAAGGCGTCGGTCCTCGAGGGCGACGACGGGTCCCTGACCTTCGAGGGGCTCGCGGAGTACGGCGCGGACGAGGAGGAGGACGCGCTCCGGCTGCTCTGGGTCGGCACCGCGCGGCGCGTCCTCGGGCAGACCAAGGCCAACGACGCGAGCTCGCGGTCCCACGCCGTCTTCACCATCTACGTCGTCGACGCGCAGCGCAAGACGCGCGCGAAGCTCCACCTCGTCGACCTCGCGGGCTCCGAGCGCTTCGGCGCGTGGAGCGACGGCCGGCGCGGGACGCGGGCGCGAACTTCCCGACTTCACAGGCGCCGATCTCGGGCCGCGTTCCGGCCCCGATGTTTGGACGAGCGCTCCTCCCTCGGAGCGCTCTCGGATGCTCGTTCCGGAACGCGCGCGCGCGGCGCGCCCGCGCCGAGGCGACGTCGACGCGCGCCGGTCCCGCGCAGGCGACGGCGGCGCGTCCGCGGAGTCGCGGAACATCAACCTGAGCCTCCACTACCTCGAGCAGGTCGTCCGGGCGCTGCGGGACGGCGCCGACGAGCCGCGCCACGTGCCCTACCGCAACTGCGTGCTCACGTCCATGCTCCGCGACTCGCTCGGCGGCAACCAGGGCAGGAAAAGAGAGCGAAATTCCCAACTTCAAAGGCTCCGATCTCGGCCGTTTCCCACTCGTTTCGGCTGATTTTTGGACGAGCGATCATCTCTCGGAACGGTCTCGAAGCATGGATGCTTTTTCCGGAACGCGCGCGCGCGGAACACTCACGTTGAAGCGACGTTGAATCACCCTTTTCCTGCCCAGGCGGCAACTGCCGGACCGCGCTCGTCGCGTGCGCGTCCGCGGCGCGCGACCACGCGGCGGAGTCGACGGCGACGTGCCGCTTCGCGCTGCGCTGCGGCGACGTGCGCGCCGTCGACGTCGTCGCCAACGTCGACGTGGACCCGCGCGACGCCGCGCTCGCGAGCTACCGCGCCGAGGCCGAGAGGCTCCGGGCCGACGCGCGCGCGCGGGACGCGGACCTCGCGGAGGCGTCGGCCCAGGCGGCCATCGCCATGCGCCTCGCGTCGTCCTTCGAGGCCAAGGCGTCGGGCCTCCAGCGGCGCCTCGACGAGGCGACGGCGCGGCTCGAGGCCGTGCCCGCGCGGCGAGACAGCCGCCGCGACCGGTCCTACAGCGAAGATAGTGAGGGCCGGGGGCCGCCCGCGGCGCCGCTGGCGCCCACGGGCGCCGCCGCCGCCGAGGAGCCGGCGAAGGAGAACCTCGCGCCGCCGCCGCGCCGCGAGGCGGGCCCGGCGAAGCGGCGCGCGTCCGCGGGGCCGCCCGCGCCGCCGCCGGAGCGGCTCCGCGCGGAGATGCTCCAGCGCGGCCGGGCGCTCCTCAAGCACGGCCGGCGGGGCGGCGTCTACGTGCGCTTCGTCTGGGTGAGCCCCGAGGACGCGCGGCTCTGCTGGCGCAAGTTCGGCGGCGGCGGCGACCACGCGGCGGAGGACGACGCGGACCCGACGAGCGACGCGGCGTCGGGCTTCGTGTCCCTGCGCGACTACGCCCACGTCCAACCCGCGGCCGGCGGGCGCAAGCGCGACGACCTCGCGACCTGCGCGCTCACGCTGCACGCGGCCGCGGGCGCGAAGCTGTGTGGAAATCAACCAGCGGAATGGACGCGTCCAGCAAAACTTCAAACCTCTCTATCTCGGTCAAATCGAAGTCGATTCGGCTGATTTTTGGACGAATCGATTGCTCTCGTCGAGTTCTCGAAGCACAGCCGAAGAGCTTGCATCTAAACTGTCGCATACGCGCACATTGAAGTCGGGTTGAAACTTGATTTCCACACAGGCGCGAAGCAGCGCGCGCTCACGCTCCAGTTCGACGCGGGCGCCGCGGCGGCGTCGGCCAAGGTCCGCGACGACTGGCTCACGGCCCTGCGCGAGGCCATCGACGCCGCGCGGGACCTGGTCCTGTGATATGTGGCGACGCCGGCGCCGCTCTAAAAGTGGGTGAAGCACTAGTTAACGTTGACGGCACGAATGCGCGGACGAGTGGGCAGCGTCTCATCTCAGCGTCTCCGCGGTCTGTTGCGCGAGGATCTCGGCAATGACGGAGACGCGGAAGCGGTCCATGGACTCGAGCTCCGGGTCGCGGACGCGCGCGAAGACGGCGCAGGACGCGCCGAACCTGAGCGGGACGTGGAAGCTCGACAAGGCGCGGTCCGAGGCCATCGACCCCTACCTCAAGGCCATGGGCCTCTGCCAGATCGCCATCGACGGCCACCACCAGAAGGAGGCGACGACGGACACGTTCTACACGCTGGACCAGAGCGCGACGTCCTTCAAGCAGCGGAAGGAGTCCTGGTCCGGGTCGAGCAGCCGCGACCTGGAATTCGACAAGCCGAGCCACGAGGGCGGCTGCCAGATCCCCAAGGTCATCACCGCGGCCGTCGTCGACAGCGCCGTCGTCATCACGACGGACATGGGCGCGGGCCGCACGCTCACGGACACGCGCTCCCTCGACGAGGACGGGGCCGCCATCAAGATGGAGCTGGAGTTGACGACGCCGGACGCGACGATCGCGCTGACGCGGTGGCTCGTCAAGTCGGAGCCGCCGAAGGCGCCCGCGGCGAAGGAGGACGAGGAGGAGGAGGAGTAAGGTGGTGTTTTACTGGACCCAGGCGCGCCGCGGGCCGCAGACGTCCTTGGGCGCGGACGACGGCGGCGCGGGCGCGCAGCCCGCGCACGTGCCCGCGCGCGCGACGCGGCGCCGCACCTCGGCGACGAGGGCGGCGTCGAGGCAGTTCTCCCGCGCGAAGGTCGCGTTGTAGTGGGCGACGTCCGGCGGCGCCGGCACGCGCTTGTTGCGCTTCGCGCCGCTGTAGGGGTTGTTCGACTGCGGCTTCCGGATGTGGACGTCGTCGCGGCCCGTGAGGTTGTGCTGGACCTCGTGCTGGATGTCGCCGTCGAGGAGGAAGACGTGGGTGAAGTAGGCGAGCGTCGCCAGCGCGGCCTTGAGGTCGCGCTTCGTCATGACGACGTCGCCGTCGTCGACGCCGACGAGGTGGCGCACGTAGAAGTTGGGCCGGTTGATGGACCCCCAGACGCGCGCGTGGTGGCCCATGGGCGTCGCGTTGAAAGTCGGCGACGCGAAGTCCTCGATGGTCGCGGTCCGCTTCTGCGCGGCGACGTCGGCCGCGCCGTAGCCGTTGTTCCGGAACTCCTTCTCGCTAAACGCGTGCAAAAAGAGCTCGCCGTAGTCCCGCAGGAACGTCGACGTGAAGCGCTGCCAGGGGTCGCGGAACACGGCCACGAGCGCGCCGCCGAGGCCCCGCCAGTCCGCGGAGAAGCCCCGGAGCTCGTCGGCCGTCGGGAACTCGGACCCGCGCTCGACCATGCAGACGTCCGCGCCCCGTCTGGCCATGTCCTCGGCGATGGCGAAGGCGCTGCGCTTGGCGCCGATGCGGAGCGGGTTCTCCGACACGCCGCGCCGGCCCTCGACGGTCCGCCGGAAGTTGCAGCCGCAGTTGTAGCCGCCCTCCCGGAGCTTCGCCTCCTTGAGCATGCGGCAAAACGACGTGCCGCCGGCCTTGTGGAAGTGCCAGAAGAGCACGAGCTTGCTCGTCTTGTTGTGGCGGGCCGTCGCCGTCGCGAGGAGGACGAGGAGGCAGCGCATGGTCGCATCACTAATCCATCATCATCTCTTAAGCTTCAATGTAGCCTCTGATATTCAAGGTGCCGTCCTCGCGGCTCAATCGAGTTTTGGCTCTCCCGATATTCAAAACGCTAGGGCCACTGCGGGCCTGACCGCGACGGCACCATGCTCTGGGTGGACAAGCACCGCCCCCTGGAGCTCGGGAAGATGAGCTACCACGGCGAGCTGAGCGAGCGGCTCGCGACGCTCGCCGCGGACGGCGACATCCCCCACCTGCTCTTCTACGGCCCGTCCGGCGCGGGCAAGAAGACGCGCATCATGGCGCTGCTGCGCGCGCTCTACGGCGCCGGCGCCGAGAAGCAGCGCCTCGAGCACCGCGACTTCAAGACGCCGACGAACAAGGCCATCGAGGTGACGACCGTCGCGTCGAACTACCACATCGAGATCAACCCGTCGGACGCGGGCAACAACGACCGCTACGTCGTCCAGGAGGTCATCAAGGAGATCGCCCAGTCCGGGTCGCTCCACAAGGGCGACAAGGGCCGCGTCGGCTACAAGGTCGTGCTCCTCGTCGAGGTCGACCGTTTGACGCGGCAGGCGCAGGCGGGCCTCCGGCGGACGATGGAGAAGTGCACGAGCAGCTGCCGCCTCATCCTCTGCTGCAACAACCCGTCCAAGGTCATCGACCCCCTGCGGTCGCGCTGCCTCGGCATCCGCGTCGCCGCGCCGACGGAGGCGGAGATCGTCGCCGCGCGCGACGGCGTCCCGCGGCCGCGACGATGTTCGAGAGATGTCGGCCGGGAACACGATGAACCATCGTGACCGTCGTGCTTCGTAGGTGCTGGACGACGTCGCGGCGCGCGAGCGCCTCGACCTGCCGCCCGCGCTCGCCGCGCGCATCGCCAAGGCGTCGAAGCGGAACCTGCGCCGGGCCATCCTGAGCCTCGAGGAGTGCAAGGTCCAGCAGTACCCCTTCGACGCGGCGCAGGCCGTGCCGCTGCCCGACTGGGAGCAGTACGTCGTCGCCATCGCGTCGGACATCGCGCGCGAGCAGTCGCCCCAGCGGCTGCTCGCGACGCGCGACAAGCTCTACGAGCTCTTGTCCAAGTGCATCCCCGCGGACGTCATCCTCAAGACCCTCGCGCGGGAGCTCCTCAAGAACCTCGACGACGAGATGAAGGCCGAGGTCCTCAAGTGGGCCGCGTTCTACGAGCACCGCATCACCCAGGGCAACAAGGAGATCTTCCACCTCGAGGCCTTCGTCGCCAAGTTCATGTGCCTCTACAAGAAGTTCATGATGGAGATGTTCGCCTAGGGCCCGACCTAAAGAGGCGCGCTTACGACTTCCGCTCGTCGCCGTCGCCGTCCGCGGCCTTGAGGCTCCGCTCCGAGAGCATCGACAGGCGGCGGCTCTTGGGCGCGACGGGCGCGAGGACCTTGGACGACGCCTGCCGCGCGGGCGCGGGCGCGGCGGCGGGCCGCCGCGCCGCGGGCTCGGGCTCCGGCGCGCCGAAGAGCCGCGCGGCCGCGGGCCCCGGCGGCGCGGCCTTGCGCGTCGCCGTCGCGCGCTCGAGCTCCTGGCGCCGGAGCGCGGCCTCCTCGGCGTCGCTGAGCTTCTTGGCGACGGGCGCCTTGTCCGCGCGCTTCAGCGCCGGCCAGGGGTCGAAGGGCCCGCGGACGAGGCGGCCGCGCGGCGGGTCGGCGAACGCGGCCGCCGGCCGCGGCGCGGCGTCGTCGGCGACGCCCGCGCGGTCCAGCGCGCGCTTCCGCAGGGCCGCGAGGTCGCGGTCGTCGGCCGCGCCGTCGCCGACGTGGAGGCTGTGCTTCTCGAGGAGCTTCCGCAGCGCGCGCGTCTCGTCCTCGGACGGCGACGCGGCCTCGACGGCGCGGACGGCGCGCGCGTAGTCCGCGCGCGCGCCCGACGGCGCCCCCTCGGCCCCGAGGGCCTTGGCCGTCTTCTTGAAGGCCTCGTCGGCCTCGCGCGACAGCTCCCGGAGGAGCTGGCGGCCGTACTGCTGCTGGAGGTACTCGGACCGCGCGTCCGCGAACGCGGCGTCGCGCTCCGCCCGCAGCTCCTCGAGCTTGGCCTCGAGGTCCGCGACGAGCTGGCGCCGGTCGTCGCGGCGCCGCTTCGCCGCCGCGTGGCGCGCCGCCGCCGCGTCGAGGTCCGCGGCCGACGGGTAGTGGTACGCCGGGTGGCGCCTGAGCTTGTCCGGCAGCGGCGGCAGCCGCTGGCGCCGCCGCTCGCCCTTGAGGCCGTCCCAGCCCGCGGGCACGGCGTCGCCGCGGTCGCGCGCGACGAGGAGCTGGAGCCGCTCGACGAGGCCCCGGCGCCACGCGGCCTTGGCGCCCGACGCGTCCAACCCGAACTTCGGCGGCAGAGACGCGTAGATGGCCCGGAGCTCGACGACGTCGTAGTCGCCGAGATTCTTGAAGGCCTCGGCGCCCGCGCCGTTGAGGAAGTTCGCGTTCTCGAGGTCGTCCGGGTGCGCCTGGACCCAGTGGAGCGGCCGCCGGGCCTTGAGCCGGTCCGCGAGGTCGTACGTGTAGTAGCCGCCCCAGGCCGCGGCCACGGCGTAGGCCTTCCGGTCGCTCTGCCGCTCGGGCTTGGCCTCGGCACCGCCGTCGGCACCGGCCCGCTTCTTCTTCGCGTTCGCCGCGGCCGTCGCGACGACGCGCGCCGCGCGCGACCGGAGCGACTCGCCCGTCTCCGCCGCGACGCCGGGGGGCACGAGGGTCCGCATGAGCGCCAGCGCGAACGTGTTCTCCGCGCGCTCGCGCGCCGCCCAGGCGCGCTCCTCGGCCGCGAGCGCGGCGCCGCGGTTCGGCGCGTCCGCCTCGCGCGTCCGCCACCGGTCGAGCGCCTCCTCGACGTCCCGGAGCTCGCCCTTGAGCGCGCCGAGCGCCGCCCGGGCGCCCGCGCAGTACGCGGCGAGGTGCTCGAGCGCGGCGACGCAGGCCGCGGCGACGCGCGCGTCGCGCGCGGCCTCGGCGGCGTCCGCGCGCTCCGCGCGCGCGAACGCCGCGGCCGCGTCGCGCGCCTCGTCGTCCCAGCGGTCCCACCACCAGCCCCGCGCCGGCGCCTCCTCCGCCTCGCCGTCCGACGCCTCGACGTCCGCCTCGGCGACGGCGACGACGCCCGCGAGCGCGTCGCCGGGCGCCGCGAACTCGGGCAGCGCGACGGGCAGCTTCGCCGCGTCGTCGCGGCCCCGGCCCAGCGCCTTCCTCAGCGCCGCGAGCGCCGACGCGACGCTCTTCTTCGGCCGACCGCCGCCGCCGCGGCCGCCGGCCAGCGCGGCCATGAGCGGGTTGCCGCCGCCGCCGCGGCCCGCCGCGGCCTTGGACAGCGCGCCCGCGAGGTCGAGCCGCTTCGCCGGCGGCGACGCGAGCTCCGCCATCCGCGGCGCCTCCGGCGCCGCCGCCTCCTCCGGCGCCTCCGCGGCGGGGAACAGCGCCGCGGCCGCCGTCGCGGGCACGGAGTCGAGGTCGACCGCGGCGGTGAGCGCCGTCGCGGTCGCGTCGCCGCCGAAGGGCAGGCGGCCGCGCTCGTCGAAGGTCGCCGCGCCGTCGGCGGCGTCGGAGTCGATGCTGTCGCGGTCGTCCTCGCGCGCCATGCTGTCGCGCTCCATGCCCGCGGCCATCGCCGCGACCTCGGCCTCCATCGTCGCCCGCGCGGCCTCGGCCTCCGCGGCGGCCGCGGCCGCGGCCGCGGCGCGCGCGCCGTCGGCGGCGACGACGCGGTCGGCCTCGGCCCGGGCGCGCTCGTCCCGCCGCGCCCGCCGCGCCTCCAGCGACCGGTTCGCGGCGTCGCGGAGGTCGCCGAGCGCGCGCTCCGCGGCGGGGTCCGACCCGAGGCGCGCCATGGCCTCGAGCTTGGACTGCTCCCACATGAGGCGGTCGTAGTCGCCCTCGGCGCGCTCGCGCTCGCGCTTCGCGAGGCCGTAGGGGTCGCTCGCGTCGCTCGACGCGAGCTTCCACTCGAGCTCGTCGTCGTTGAGGCCCGCGTGCGCCTGCGCGGAAATCGACCGGTGAGCCGGGACGTCGGGGCCGAACTTCAGAAATCTCGAGCTCGGTCACATCGACGTCGATTCGGCTGATTTTTGGACGAATCGATCGCTCTCGTCGAGTCCTCTACGGAGATCAGAACACGTCGCGTCGAAACTTTCAAATACGCTCACATTGAAGTCGGATTTGAGATTTCGGCCCGGGCGCGCGCCTGCAGGAGCGCGAGCTTCCGCTCGAGCTCCGCGGCGTACTCGCTCACGTCCTCGCGCTTCTCGCCGCTCCGCTTCGTCTGGAGGGACCGGAGCAGCTCGTCGTCGGCCGCGTCCTGCTCGGGCGTCCGCGCGGGCGCGGGCGCGGGCGCGGGCGCGGGCGCCGCGGGCGTCGCGGCCGCGGGCGCCTCGGCCTTCCGGGGCTTCCGCGCGGCGACGCGCTTCGCGATCTGGGCGCCGCCGCTGAGCATCTTCTTGAGCGTCGACTTCTTCTTCTTCTTCCGCTCGGCCGCGGGCGCCGCGCCGCCGGCGCCGTCGCCGTCGTCGTCGTCGACCCACGACCCGGCCGAGTCGCTCGTCGGCGTCCGCGCGCACCGCGGGGGCGCGAGCTCGTCGCTCGGCGACGGCGACGGCGACGCCAGCGCCGACTCGAGCGCGGCGAGCGGCGGCAGGGGCGCGGACGCGTCGGCGGCCGCCGCCGCCGCGGCGCCGCCGGCCTCCGGCGGCGCCTCGAACCGCGTCGCCCGGGCCGGCACCTCGTCGCCGTCGGAGGGCGCGCCGTCGCCGTCGGAGGGCGCGCCGTCGCCGCCGGAGGGCGCGCCGTCGCCGTCGTCGCCGTCGAGGTCGCGGCCGTCGTCGGGCACGGGGTTCGGCGCGGCGCCGGCGGCGGCGGCCGCCGCGGCGCCGTCGTCGTCGCCGAGCTCCTCGAAGTTGACGCCCGCGAAGGTCTCCGGGCCCGGCTGCGGCGACGGCGACTTGCCCCCCGCGAGGCGGATGCTCCCGAAGCGCTTCGCCAGGCTCTCGGAGCTCCGCGCGAAGCCCGCGGCGAGCTTGGCGGCCGCGGCGGACGCGTCCTTGGCCGCCGCCGCCGCGCGGTCCGCCGCGGACGGGCCCCGGGGCCGCGGCCGCGGCTCGGCCTCGTCGTCGGGCCGGCCGATGATGTCCTCGATGGAGCGCACGAGCGAGTCCTCCGACGCCGCGGAGTGCCGCGAGTCCACCGACGACCGCGCGCGCGACCGCTGGCCGGGAGGCGTCGCCGGCGCGGCGTCGTCGTCGCCGTCCGAGTCCTCGAGCAGCTCCTCGAGGCGCCTCCGCGCCACGGACGGGCTCACGGGCGCCTCGGCGGCGGCCGCCGCGGGGGCGGCGGCCGCCGGCGCCGCCGCGCCGCCGCCCGCCGCGGGCGGCTTCGGCGGCGCGCGCGCCGGAACCGCGGGCCGCGGCGGCGGCGGCGGCGCGGCCGCCGCCGGGTCGGACGGCGGGTCGTCGTCCAACAAGTCCAGGAGCTTCGCCCGCGGCGCCGACACGAACACGCCGACCTGGGCGCGCTCCGTGACGCTGTCGTCCCGCGCCGCGACGTCGTCGTCCTCGGCCAAAATCTCGGCGATGGAGCTGCTCAAGCCCAGCTCCTTCTGCGACTCGTCGTCCGACGAGTCCACGAGCAAGTCGGCGAGCGACGACGACGTCGTCGCCATCGTCTAGAGCTTTTCGAAGTCAATTTGGACGCCCATCGTGCCACTGGCGGCCTCGGACAAAAGACGCGCGCTTTGGAGGTCGACGCCGACGCTCATCTGGTGCGCCCGCTCTCCCCTCCCGCGCCGAACGCCCCCGCCGCCCCGCGGGAATCGCCGGGCGAGGTTCTCTACGCCGCCCCAGAGCCCCCGGCCGGCGACCCGCGGTCGCCGGGGCGGATTTTTAGCGGTCGCCGGGGCGGATTTTTACGGGCGAAGCATGAACCCCTACCAGCAGCAACAGGGCGCGTATAACCCCATGGCGGCGTACTACGCCCAGCAACAACAACAGCAGCAGGCCTACGCCTACCAGCAGCAGATGGCCCAGCCCTACCAGCAGCAGCCCCAGTACGGCGCGCCGCCGCGTCCCCCCCCCCGCGCGCCGCGCGCGTCCGCCGACCCCCCGCCTTCCGCAGGCTACCAGCAGCAGCCGCAGATGTACCAGCAGCCGCCGCCGCAGCAGATGTACCAGCAGCCCATGTACCAGCAGCAGCCGCAGATGTACCAGCAGCCCGCGCCGCCGCCGCCGCCCGCGCCCGCGGCGCCGCCGCCGCCGCCGCCCGCGGCGTACGCGCCGCCGCCCGCGCCCGTCGCGGCCGCGGCGCCCGCGGCGGGCGGCGGCGAGCTGCCGACGATGGCCCTCGTGCCCATGAACGTCTTCGTGGGCAAGCTGCCCCTCGCGGTCCACGACAGCTTCGTCGAGGCGATGCTCAAACAGTGCGGCGGCGTGCTCAAGTGGAAGCGGACGATGGACAGCGAGACCGACCGGCCCAAGGCCTTCGGGTTCTGCACCTTCGGCAACGCCGAGGGCGCCATGCAGGCCGTCAAGCTCCTCAACGACTTCCCCCTCGAGGGCCAGAAGATCCTCGTCAAGGTCGGCCGCAAGGAGCAGGTCATCATCGACGAGATGGTCGCGCGGCGGAACCGCAGCGCCGCGCCCGGCGGCGCCGTGCTCAGCGCGGCGCCGTCGGCGGGCGCGGGCACGGCGCGGACGCCCGCCGACGAGGCCCAGCTCGGGCGCATCCGCGCGTTCGTCGCGTCCGTCGACTCGCGCGCGCCAGTGTCCGCGGACGCCGCCGCGCGGATCCTCGGCGCGCCGGCGGCGGACAGCACGCTCGCCACGGCGGCGGCGGCGGCGGCGGGCGCCCCCGTGGCGCCGCCGGTCCTCGCGGCCATCGCCGCGGCGCCCGCGGCGCCGGGGTCGGCGCACGAGCGCATGATCCGGGGCAGGAAAAGAGTGCGAAATTCCCAACTTCAAAGGCTCCTCTCTCGGCCGTTTCCCACTCGTTTTGGCTGATTTTTGGACGAGCGATCATCTCTCGGAACGGTCTCGAAGCGTGGATGCGTTTTCCGGAACGCGCGCGCGCGGAACGCTCACGTTGAAGCGAACTTGAATCACTCTGTTCCCGCCCAGGCATGATCGCCGAAGAGATGGAGAAGTTCCGCGCCAAGCAGGCCCAGCGCGACCGCGAGCTCGAGGACGAGCGCCGCCGCAAGCTCCAGGCCAAGATCCAGGAGACCATGAACCTCGAGAAGGGCATCAAGGAGGGCCTCGAGAAGGCCGCGGACGCGAAGCGGCAGCCCGACAGGTCCGCGCCCCCCCCGACATCCCCCGCGCGCGCGCCGCGCCGACGCCCGCCCGCCCGCAGGCCCAAGCAGCCCGAGCCCTACACCTACGACGGCGAGTCGGCGGCGAAGCGCGCGCGCCTCGACGACGCCGCGGCGCGGGACCGCGCGGACGCGCCCGTGGCCCCGCCGCGCCCGAGCTCGCGGCCCGCGCGCGCCGCCGACGCGCGCCGCCCCCGCGCAGAGCGAACTCAAGCCGACGGGGTCCAAGCTCGGCTTCGGCCTCAGCGCCAAGGGCACGCGCGCGGGAGCGCGCCGCGTCGAAGCGCGGCGCCGGCGCCCCCGGGACGCGGTCCCCCCGCGCGCGCGCCGAGCCGCGCGCGCGCGCAGGTGTCGGCGTTCAAAACCGAGGCGGCGGACAAGCCGCGGCCCCTCCAGCCCCTGGATTACAGCGAGGAGGAGGCGTCCGTCGCGGCGGACGCGCGAGCGATCACGTCTTCATTGCAATCCGAGTCCGGTGATTCCGATAACCCTCCGCCCGCGCCCGCGAGCGACGCCCCTCCTCCAGCGACGCTGGGTGCGGACGAGAAGAAGCGGGACCGGGCCATCGCCGAGCGCATTCCCACGGAGAAAGCCGCCCTCTTCGCGAGCCACGTCGACTGGGCCGCCGCGCGTACCGCCGCGTCCTGTTTCGCCGGCGCCGCCGTTCGCGACGCGCCCCCCCCCCCGCCAGGTCGAGCGCCACGCCATCGTGCGATCGAAACTGCGGCCGTGGGTCGCGAAAAAGATTGCAGAGTACCTCGGAGAAGAAGAACCCACCCTCATAGATTTCGTGCTCTCGTGCCTCGACCGCCGCGCTCGACCCGAGGAGATCCTCGACGAGCTCGCGCTCGTGCTCGAGGAGGACGCGCAGGTCCTCGTGGTCAAGCTGTGGCGCGTGCTCCTCTTCCACGCCGCCAAGGCCGCGACGGCGTGAGACGGGTCGCAGAGTCAGCGGACGATCCCAGGCGTTTTCTTGTTCATCGCCTCGCGCCTTGGACAACCCGATTTGGAAACCAGGTTCTTTGCCGCGCCGACGCCGCGGGCGGCCAAGGGGCGGGACGGCGGCGACGACGCGCGGACGCGGGGGCAGGACGGACGGATAAATGTGCTCACAGGTGGCTCTAGAGTCGTGCGGGGGCTGGGGCTTTTGGCACGGCCAGCCGTGAGGCGTGCTCGAGAAGTCAGCCTCCGAGTCTCTCACTTAGTCTCTCGTGCTGGAGCTGTGAGACCAACGGCTAGTGTTTCCTTCACTTGAAGTCAAGCATGTCAAGCTCACGCTTCTTCCGTGGCTGATTTCCGCGCATTCCCGATGGCTCGTGGATGGGCAGCCCCAGAAACCAAACACAAGCAAGCATGCAATCACGCCAGAGCCACGGCAAGATGTCGCGGAACGCGTCGCCCCGCGACGTCTTCGCGGACCTCCACGACGGCGACCTCGCGGTGGGTGGCATCGACGAGACGACGCACCGCATCGACCGCCGCGCGCGCCTCGGCGGCATGGAGCACGTCAAAGGGGCCCCGAAACAGCTCATCTGCTACGTCTGCGGCAACGACTTTGGCACGGCGTCCCTCAAGATCCACGAGAAGAGCTGCCGCAAGAAGCGCACCACGGACCAGGCGCTCCTCCCGCGCGGCTGGCGGAGGCCCGAGCCCGCGGGCCCGGCGCTCCCCGCACCGCGGTCCAAGAAGGACGGCGGCTTCGACGCCTACAACGCCGAGGCCTGGCGCATCTACTGCTCCGGCGTCGGCCGCTGCTGCGGCGCCTGCGGCGAGCCCTTTTCGTCGCCGGAGCGCGAGGCCGCGCACGTCTGCGACGTCGCCGGCGGCCGCCCGTCGTACCTGCCGCGCTGCGTGCCGACGCCGGCGCCGCGGCCCGAGCCCAGGGCGGTGTCGAAGCTCCACGAGGCCGTCGAGGCGGCGGCGGCCGAGGACCCCTGGGCGTCGGCCGCCTGGGAGACGTACGACGAGGTGCGCGGCCGCGCGACGGACGACATCCTCGCGGCGCTCCACGTCGCGGCCACGCCGGAGAACGTCGCGGGCCTCGAGCGCGTCGTCCGCGGCGGCGCGACGCTCTCGAGCCTCGCCCACTTCTGGCGGGCCGCGCGCGCGGCGCCGGCCGCGGCCGCGACCGTGACCGTCGACAGCCACGACGACAGCCACGACACGGTCGTCAACAACTTCGCGGGCGCCGCCGCGGGCGTCCCCGCCGCGGCCGCGGCGGCGACGCCGTGGACGTCCCTGGGCTTCCCCGCCATCGCGCCGGCCCAGGGCCGCGTGAGCAGGTGGAAGAAGGCGGGCCTCGGCGTCGTCGCGGCGCTTCGGTTCC
Source organism: Aureococcus anophagefferens (assembly GCF_000186865.1). Classification (NCBI taxonomy): domain Eukaryota; class Pelagophyceae; order Pelagomonadales; family Pelagomonadaceae; genus Aureococcus; species Aureococcus anophagefferens. Next base: position 1,197,225 of record NW_008705561.1, read on the forward strand.
GCTCGGCCGCGCGGGCGCGGGCGCCCGAGGCCGCGGCGGCCTCCGACGCGGCGACGATGACGGACGCCGACGACGCGCTCGCCGCCTGCCGGGAGTCGCTCGCGGCCGCGCGCGCGGCGCTCGCGGCGGCCGCCGCGGAGCGCGACGCCGCGCTCGAGCGCGTCGCGTCGGGCGCGGGCGAGCGCGCGCGGCGCGAGGCGGACATCGCGGCGCTCGAAGCGGAGCGGGCGGCGCGCGCCGACGCCGTGCGGCGCCGCGAGCTCGAGGCCGACGCGTTCAAGAAGGCCGCGGAGGCCGAGATCGCCGCGTTCCGCGAGCGCGGGTCCTCTAGAGC
>NW_008705561.1:1198255-1203409 GCF_000186865.1 Aureococcus anophagefferens
CTGGCGCGAACGCGTCCGGGCCCTCGAACAAGCGGCGGCCGCCGCGCCGGGCGACGGCGGCGGCGCCGCCGAGCGCCGCCTCGCGGAGGCCGAGGCGACGTCGACGGCGGCGCTCGCGGCCGCCGCCGCGCGGGAGGCGGCGCTCGCCGACGAGCTCGCGGCGAAGGACCGCGCGGCCTTCGCGGCGGCGTCGCGCGCGGACGCGACGGAGAGCGCCGCGCGGCTCAACGAGGCCGAGCTCCGCGGCGCGCACGCCGACGCCGTGTCGGAGCTGGAGGCGCGGCTGTCCGCGGCGGCCGCGGCGGCCGACGAGGCCGCCGCGGCGCTCGGCGCGTCCGAGGCGACGCTCGCCGCGGAGACCCGGGACCGGCTGAAGGAAAAGGTCGCGCTCGAGGGCAAGATCGAGGATCTGCTCGCGGCCGCCGCCGCGCGGCCCGCGGGCCAGAAGACGGGCGTGCAGGTCGTCCTGGCGGAGCAGCTCGCCGAGGCGCGCGACGAGGTCACGGAGCTCAAACACGCCGTCGCCGGGAAGGCGCGGCGCGTCGCGGACCTCGAGCGCGCGGGCGAACGGCAGCGCGACGCGCTCGAGAAGAGCCTCCACGAGGCGCGCGTGGAGGCGCGCTTCGCCAAGGCGGAGCTCGGCGCCGCCACGAAGGCCGCCGCGGAGGCGTCGACGGCGGCCGCGGCCGCGGCCGCGGCCGCGACCGCGCGCGACGCCGCGCGCGACGCCGCGCGCGACGCCGCGGCCGCCGCCGTGGCCGACGACGCGACGCAGACCGACTTCCCCGACGACGACGCGGCCGACGACGACGACGGCCGGGGGCCGCGCTACGGCGCGCGCGACCCGCGCTGGCGCTACCTGCGGCGGGGCGAGGGCAACGGCATCGCCGCGGGGCGACGCGCGCGCGTCGAGGAGGCGCGCGCGGCCGAGCGCGCGCGCCGGGGCGAGGCGCCGGCGCCGGCCCGGCCGTCGTCCGCCCTGCCGAAGCTCGACCGCGAGATCGGGCCCCAGCTTCCCGTCCTCGTGACGGCCGAGGAGCCCAAGCCGCGGCCGGCGTCGTCGCGGCCGCGGCGCCACTCGCGCGCGACGTAACTTTGCTGCTAACTACTCGTGCATCCAGGATGAACCCCACATCGCTCGTGAGGGAGCTCTTGCACGACCCTCGTGGGCTCGGAGCTCTGCGCTGCGACTGAGGCCGCTTCCGGAGCTTCGGAGGCCTCTTCGCCGAAGACTTCGGCGAGCTGCTTCGCAGCCGCCTCAGTGAACGGACTCCCCGGCGTGGATATCCGTCGACGGCTCGTCCGAGACGTCGTCCCGGGAGACCTCCGGGGTCACCCAACCCTCCTCGACCTTCGGCGAGAGCTCTAGAGCGCGTCCAAGGCGTCGAGCGTTCGCCATGCTCGCGGGCCTGCCGCGGCGCGTCGCCGGCCGCGTCGCGGGCAAGCACTACTTCAAGGCGTCGACGGGCGTGCCCGAGCCCCCCGGGGCCCATGACGCGAACTTCCTCGAGGGCCAGGCCGGAGGGGAGTGCGACGACGACGACGACGGGTCGTGCTTCCGCGCGCGGCTCGCGGACGTCGGCGACGAGGTCGAGTTCGCTCGCCACCTGCGGACGCGGTGCGTCCACGCGTACTGGCTCCTGCTCAGCGCCGCGCGCGTCGCCGAGACGGCGGGCCGGCTCAGCTCCGGCGTGGGCCGCGGGGCGCTCGGCGCCGCGTGGACCGTCGCGTGCGTCGCGTTCTGGCTCTACGTCTCTCTCTCGCGCGACGTGGGCCGGCGCATCGTCGACCGGGCCCACGTCCTCGTGCTCGTCTACGTCTCCGGGAACCAAGCCCTGCGCCTCGTCTACGTCTACGGCCTCGACGAGGCGGCGTTGGAGGAGGAGCGGCGCAAGTTCTACGAGTGCATCTCCCACCCGCTCTACTACGTCTTCATGTTCCTCCTCGGCTTCTTCCTGCCCCTCACGTGCAGCGGCGAGGTGCGGTTCCAGAGCTTCTTCGCCTGCGTCACCGTCGGCTCGAGCCTCGCCGTCATCCGCGTCGCCGGCGGCGACCCCCGGCGCGTGTTCCCGCAGATCGCCGTCTGGGCCGCGGCGATCCTCGTGTCCAACGGCGCCATCTACGGCGTCCTCAAGCCGCTCTGGATGCGCGCGCAGGTGAGCTCCGACGACCGCCTCAAGCGGCGCGTCGAGCAGCTGAGCCGCGAGAAGGAGCGCATCACCTGGGAGTGGCAGCTCGACACGATGCGGTCCCGGGGCCGCGACGACGGCGACGCCGCCGGCGCCGGCGCCGCGGCGTCGGCGACGTCGCCGCCCCAGTCGACGGGCCTGAGCCTCACGTCGAGCTTCGTGCGCGACGTCCACTCGGAGCAGCCCCTCCTCCCCTGATGGACACCCAGATAAATCCCATCGTATGCCGCGGATGATGTTACCATCGGGCAGGGCCGCGTCGGCGCGGCTGAGACGCGCGGCGCGGCGGCGGGGGTCGGGGGGGTCATGTCATGTGCAGGCAGGGTATGATATCTTCGTCGCTCTGATTTTTCGAAGGCGATCGGGAAGGTCGTCAGCGTGGGATGGCGCTGGTCGTCCAAGCGTCGATCGCCCGGGGGGAGGTGGGCGGCTCCGGCGGCCGTCTCGGCGCCGGCGGGCCCGGGGGGGGGGGGGGGGGGGGGGGGCGCTGTGCTTGGGCGCCCCGCTCACGCCTTGGCCGCGAGCTTGTCGGCGAGGCCCTCGTAGGCCGAGCCGCCGTGCTTCAAATCGTCGAGCCCGAGCTCCTCGACGGCCTGCGGCACGCGGAAGATGCCCAGCACCTTCATGACGTAGAAGAAGGGCGTCATCGTCGCCGCGACCCAGGCCGTGACGACGAGGAGCGCGACGACCTGGCAGGCGAGCATGGAGCCGTCGCCCGTGTAGAAGAGGCCCGCGCGGTCCGCGTTGCCGTAGGCCGCGCGCATGTTGTAGGGCCGCGCGAAGAGCGCGGGCGCGAGCAGGCCCCAGGCGCCCGCGAAGTAGTGCACGGGCGCCGCGTTGACGGCGTCGTCGATCTCGAGCTTGACGAGGAGGAGCGAGCCGCCCGTGTAGACGAACGCGCCGATCAGGCCGATGACGACGGCGGCCCAGGGCTCGACGACCGCGCACGCGGACGTGATGGACACGAGCCCCGCGAGGACGCCGTTGCACATCTCGGCGACGTCGTAGACGTGGGAGAGCTGGTAGTGGAGGAAGAGGTTCGTGAGGCCGCCGGCGGCCGCCGCGAGCGTCGTCGTCACCGCGACCTTGGCCGCGACGGCGTCGCAGCCGACGATGCAGAGCGTCGACCCGGGGTTGAAGCCGTACCAGCCCACCCAGAGGAGGAAGGTGCCCAGGACCACCAGGGGCATGGAGTGGCCGTTGATGGGCCGGCCGTTCGGGCCGAAGCGGCCGATGCGCGGCCCGAGGATCGCCGCGCCGATGCCCGCGGCCGCGCCGCCGACCATGTGGACGACGCCGCAGCCCGCGAAGTCGACGACGCCGACCTTGAGCCAGGGCGTCTTGCCCTCGGGTGTGAAGGCCGTGAGGAAGCCGTCGCTGCTCCAGATCCAGTGGACGACGACGGGGTAGACGAAGCCCGTGAGCACCGCGCTGTAGCCCGCGTACGCGCCCATGGAGCACCGCTCCGCGACGGCGCCGGAGACGATCGTCGCCGCCGTCGCCGCGAAGGCGAACTGGAAGAACCAGTCGTGGAAGCCGTTCGCGCCTTCGTAGCCGTTGGCGAGGAAGAAGTACTTGTTCCCGCCGATGAACCAGTTGCTGCTGGACGAGTCGGACCCGTACGCGAACGCGTAGCCGGTGGCCCAGAACCAGAGCGCGCCGACGCACGCATCCATGAGGTTCTTGAGCAGGATGTTCTGCGCGTTCTTCGCGCGGATGGACCTGCGCGGGAAAAGGGGGGGTCGTTTCTCGTTCGTCGAGCTTCGACGGTTCGCGCGCGGGGCGATGCGAACGTGCGGGACGCGGGCCGCGCACCCGGCGCACAACATGGCGAAGCCCGCCTGCATCAGGAAGACGAGCACGCCACAGTACAGGAGCCAGTGGACGTCGGCGCCGGACGCGACCGCGTCGTCGCCCGAGTTCGAGATGAGCGCGGTGATCTGCGCGAGCTCGTCGTCTGAGAGGACCATGGCTTTGGGCGCGGACCTGTGTGTGTGTGGAGCTTGTCGGCACGCGGGCGGTTCGGTCGCGATCTTCACCCGGGATTGATTGTCTCGACGGCGACTGTTTCTCGATCTTCACCCCGGATTCCTGTTCGGTGCGAGGTGTCGTCTTCTCCCCCGTGTTGCGTGGAGGTTACGAGGTGTATGGGACGCGGTCACGCGCGTGGAGGAATTAGTGAACTTGTGAGGAGAGACCAGCTCACGCGTTGGCGCCAAGAGTTGCGCGCGCGAAACGGGCTCACGCAGAACTTCAGCGGAGTACGTACGTCGGCCCTGGAGGGGGGCCCCCGGTGCCGTATGAGGCCTCGTATGCTCCCCCGTCTGGACCTCGCGGCCTCCGAGTGCGTAGCGTCCCCGATCGAGAGCCAAGCTCCGCGGGCCGCGTCAGGAGCCAAGCTCCGCGCCAGGGACGTCTGGGCCCCTGCAACAGGGACGATCCCGGCCCCTCAAGAGGAGCCTCCCCGAGGCCCGGTGCGGCTTTAGTGGGCCCCCCAGTGCCCGCGCCTGCCCAAGGTAGGCGCGTAGGCGGGGTGTGTCGCCTAATGCGCTAGAGAGAACTTCAACATTGTGACAACTCGCGCTCCCATGCCTCATGTAGGCCTCGACGTTCAAAGTTTGCAGCGGCAAACGGCCTCGCGCGGCGCTGCCAATGGGTCAGCTGCACGACGCGGCAGCCGTCGGCGCGGTGCCAGGAACGCGACGGGAGGCACCGGAGACGCCGCGTCCCGTCGCGAACGCCGCGGCCTGGCGACCTCCGCCCGAGTCGCGCGAAGCCCGTAGATCTCCCTCTCGCGGCGCACGTTACGCCGCGCGCGGCGCCTGCGCGCGGCGCGCGGCCAGGGCCGCGCGGTAGCGGTCGCGCTCCGCGGCGGGGAGGTTCGCCCAGCCGGGGATCGTAGAGCATGGCGGTGCCGTTGGGGTCCTGGAGGATCGCCGGGTTCTGCTGCTGCATCGCCGCCGCG
>NW_008705561.1:1203470-1206291 GCF_000186865.1 Aureococcus anophagefferens
CTCCGGCGGCGCGGGCGCCGCGTCCTCGCCCGCGGCGCGCGGCCGCCAGTGCCGCGGGTCCGCGCCGCCCGGCATGGGCTGCGTGCGCTGGGGCGTCGCCGAGCTCTCGGCGGCGACGGCGCCGAGCGCCGCGCGGAGGAGCTCGCGGCGGAGCGCGAAGGCGATGGCCACGTCGAAGGGCGAGGGCAGGCCCATGTCGTCGCACGTGCGCCGCGCGAGCGCCTCGGGCGCGTCGCGCGGCGCGCGCGTGTCCCAGCGGAACTCGTCGCAGAACCGCTTGCCGCCGTTCGTCACGTCGACGACCAGCACGACCGCGCCCGGGAGCAGCGGCCGCCCCGCGCGCTCGCGCGCGGCGGCGTGCGCGATGAGCGTGAGCGCGTGCGCGACCTGCGCGCGCACGGCGTCCGCGAGCATGTGGCCCATCTCGACGCTCAGGTCCAGGTCGTCGCAGGTCTGCGCCGCGTAGGCCTCCGGCGTCATGCAGCTCGCGCCCGTGGTCCAGAGGAACGAGTCGACGTAGCGCACGCCGCGGACGTCGAGGTCCACGACGATGGGCACCAACGCCTGCGGGAAGAGCGCCACGGCGGCGGCTGTGGAAGCCGCATCGGTTGCCATTCGCACGTCGAGCCTCGAGGCCCACACCGTGGCACACGGCACGGCCGCGGCGACGCGCGCCGGCCCGCCGATCGCACCTGGGCCGGGAGTGTCTACTGGGACTATTGGCGCTTAGCCCGGCATGTCCCTAGACAGGTTGCGTCCAGAGGTCCGGGTCGATCTGCGATTGCGTATAGCACGCGAAGACGACGATGAGCCCGAGCGCGCCCACCGTCGCGGCCCAGCCGCCCGCCGTGAGCAGATCCGCCTCCTCGGCAGCCGTGCCCGCGGACTCGCGACGCGTCAGCGGCTCCAGACCGAGCCCCTTCGCCACCTTTTGCCCGCTCGACCTCGTCGCGTCCCGCGCGGACGACGCGACGGACGACGCCGTTCGGCCCGCCTCGTTTTTCAACACCTTCGCCTTGACGCCGAGCGCGCCGCCATCGTCGGCGACGCGTGCCTTGAACGCCGCCTCGAAGTCGACGTCGTCGCCGTCGTCCGAAGCGAAGCGGGCGCTGCTTCGGCGGCGCGGCGCGGCGCTTCGGCGGCTCGGCGCGCTGCTGAGCCGGCTCGGCGAAACGACGACGGCCGTGCGCGGCGCGACGAAGGCCGCGGCCAGCGCGAAGCACAGCGCGAGGCCTAGACAGTGGGAGATGCTCATTGCCAGCACAGGCCGCTCTCACAGAGGTCGACCAATCGTCCTGAACCGAAGTTGACGGCGCAATGACGCTGCCGCTGGAGGGACTCCCCGGCCGCTCGCCACACTCCGCCTACCTGTGCGCCGCCGAAGACCAAAAGAAAAACAAATTCCCCCCCTATCCACCTATGGCCGCCCGCCGCGGCCCGCCGCCGCCGCCGCCGCCCCAGGAGACCGCGCGGCGCGGCGCGGGCCCGTTCCACATGGGCGGCGGCGGCGGCGGCGGCGGCGGCTCGGGCCGCTCGTCGTCCTTGGACCAGTCCGCCGCGCCCGCCGCGAGGCCCGCCGCGCCGTCGTCGTCGCGCGCGAGGGCCAGGCGCGCGACGCGCTCGACGATGGCCACGGCGACGTGGGGCTCGACCTCGTTCGGGTTGTAGAGCTGCTCGCCGCGGCCCTTGCGCCGCCCCGCGGCGAAGGCCTTGACGACGGGCGCGTGGGGCGGCGGCGGCAGGCCGTGGCAGAGCGCCGCGTCCCCCTCGCACTCGTCGCCGTCGTCGTAGCAGAGCCGCGCGAGGGCCGGCGCGTCGCAGTCGACGAACGCGACGAGCGGCCGCGAGTCGGCGTCGCCCGCGCTCGCGAGCGACGCGGACAGGCGCAGCAGGTTCGTGCGCGCAGTCTTGCAGGCGACGCAGTCCAGGCCGTCGGAGAAGGCGACGACCGCGAAGCGCGTCGCGTTCAGGATCGCGGCTCGATAGTCGTCGGCGTCGGCGATCAGCTTCACGTCCGCCGCGGAAGCCAGGAAGCGCCACTCGTCCGCGACTTTCCCGACCCAGTCCAGCAGCGCGTCCTCGGTCTTGTCGCCGAAGAACTCCGTGCGCGTGCCCAGCACCTCGTTGAGCGCGAGCACCGTCGGGTACGCGCGGATGCCGTACCAGTCGTTGCAGATCTTCGCGTTCCGCGCGCAGTTCACCGCGCCGAATTCCACGGCCTCCCAGGCCGCCCCCTCCCGCGCCGCGCCGCGCCGCGCCGCCGCCTTGTACGTCGGCGCGAAGGCCTTGCAGGCGCCGCACCAGGGCGCGTAGAACTCGACGACCCAGACCGTGCCGCGGTTCGCGCCGAGGCGCCGCGTCCACGACGCCTCGCCGTCTAAATTCGCGATGAAGGGGTCCCGCCCGTAGAACGTCTGGTCCTTCTGCTTGGCGTCGCCGTAGGCCTCCCACTCCCACTGCGTGCTGAAGCTGTCGAAGGAGTCCTCGCCGGACTCGCCGAAGTCGTCGAACTTCATGCGCGCGTCCGGGGCGCTGAGCAACGCGAACGCCGCGGCGATGGCCTCGAAGGCGTCCGTCGCCAGCGCCTCGAGGCCCGGGTTCTTGTCCGGGTGGAACCGCAGCGACAGGGTCCGGTAGGCCTTGCGGATCGTGCCGGAGGACGCGGACGGGTCGACGCCCAGGACGTCGTACGGCCGCTTCGCCGCGTCGCCGCGCTGCGCGCGGTCCGCGCGGCGCGCCAGCTCCGTCGCCCGCGCGTCGTCGCGCCGCGGCTCCTCGGGCGCGGGCGGCCGCCTCGCGCCCGCGTCGTCGTCGGCGCAGG
>NW_008705561.1:1206465-1224617 GCF_000186865.1 Aureococcus anophagefferens
TCGCGATCCACGGCGTACTGGGCGCCGCAGAGCTCGTCGCACTCGCCGCAGTTCATGTTGCAGCAGCCCTTGTGGCCGGCGAGGACGGCGCCGCAGCGGCAGCGACCCGTCGCACAGTCGCATATTTTGGCGAGGTGCTCCTCGCAGCGTTTCGCCTTGGCCGCGGCGTGCGCCGACGCGGCCGCGGCGGCGAGGAGCATCCAGCGCATCGCGCCGCCCGAGATGGGCTGCCGCGCGATGGGCTGCGTGCCCGAGATGGGCTGCCGCGCGATGCCCATCGATCACGAGGGCTACGTCGCGAAAAACGACAGAGCCGACACGTTGAAGGCGTCGCTGATCGGCGTCGCCGCAGCCCGAGTGCCCACCGTCGGCGCCGCGAACCCGTGCTCTCGAACCCACACAGCACCCCAAATCCCGCTCGCGATGCTCCAGCGGTCGTGGTGGAAGGCGTCGCCGTCGTCGGCGTGGGCCAGGGAGGGCGCGAAGGAGGCCGAGGGCTCGCCGAGCGTCTGGGCCCTGGACCGGCGCAAGGACCCGCTCTGCGGCCGGGCTTTGAGCCACTGGGCGGAGTACGGCCAGGAGGGCGGCGTGCAGACCTGCGGCAACTCGGCGGCCCTGCTCGAGGAGCACTTCCGCGTCAACGGCGGCGCGGTGCGCACGCGGTTCCCGCCCGAGCCCAACGGCTACCTCCACATCGGCCACGCCAAGTCGATGAACATGAACTTCAGCCTCGCCTTCGACCGCCTCGCGGCGAGCGGCGCGGCCGTGCCCACACGCGAGACCATCTTCCGCTACGACGACACGAACCCCGAGGCCGAGTCGAAGGAGTTCGTCGACTCGCTCGCGCGCGACGTCGCGTGGATGGGCTGGAAACCCGCGCGCGTCACGCACACGTCCGAGTACTTCGGCGTCTTCTACGAGATGGCCCTGGAGCTCATCAAGGGCGGCAAGGCCTACGTCTGCCACCAGTCGTCGTCGGAGATCGAGGCGTGCCGCAAGGTCGCGAAGGCGCGGTCGTCGCTGCGGAAGCACGAGGCCGACGGCGCCGCGGCGCCGGCGAGCGTCGTCGCCGAGGCGCGCCTCGACGCGCCCGACGCCCACGAGTCGCCCTACCGGTCCCGGAGCGCCGCGGAGAACCTGGCGCTCTTCGAGCGCATGCGGAGCGGCGTCGCCGCCGAGGGCGAGTGCACGCTGCGGCTCAAGATGCAGACGGCGGAGAACGCGTCCAACTACAACATGTTCGACCAGGTCGCCTACCGCATCAAGCACCACCCCCACCCCTGCGCGGGCGACGCCTGGTGCATCTACCCGACCTACGACTACACGCACTGCGTCGTCGACGCGCTCGAGCACGTCGACTACTCGATCTGCACGCTCGAGTTCGAGACGCGGCGCGAGTCCTACTACTGGGTCCTCGACGCGTTGGATCTGTACCGGCCCAAGGTCTTCGAGATGTCGCGGCTCAACATCTCCTACACCGTGCTCTCGAAGCGCAAGCTCACGAAGCTCGTGACGTCGGGGAAGGTCGCGGGCTGGGACGACCCGCGCATGCCGACGATCTCGGGCCTGCGGCGCCGGGGCTACAGCGCGAGCGCCATCAACGCCTTCTGCCGCGACGTCGGCGTGACGCGCAACGAGAACTTCATCGAGTACGGCCGGCTCCAGCATTTCGCGCGCCTCGACCTCGAGGACCGCGCGCCGCGGCGCATGGCCGTCGCGGACCCGCTGGAGCTCCTCCTCGAGGGCGACGACGCCGCCTTCGCCAAGACCTACGACGCGCCGAACCACCCGTCCAAGCCCGAGTTCGGCGTTCGGCCGCTCACGCTCGCGCGAAGAGTCTTTCTCGACCGCTCGGACTTTCGGGAGGTCGACGCGCCCGACTTCTTCGGGCTGGCGCCGGGCAAGTGGGTCCGCCTGCGCTACTGCGTCACCATCAAATGCGTGGCCGTCGAGAAGGACGGCGACGACGTCGCGCGCGTCAAATGCGTCGTCGGCGACGCGCCCGCGGACCCCAAGGGCAAGCTCCACTGGGTCTCCGAGGCCGACGCGGCGCCCTGCGAGCTGCGCGACTACGACCACCTCTTTTCCGTGGGCAAGGTCGACGACGACACCTGGGAGGCCCAGCTCGCGCCGGACTCGCTCGTCGTCCACAAACGCGCGCTCGTCGACGCGTCCGTCGGCGCGCGGCCGGCCGACGGCGCGCCCTTCCAGTTCGAGCGCCTCGGCTTCTACGCCGTCGACGACGACGCCAAGGCCGGCGCCCTCGTCTTCAACCGCACGGTGTCGCTCAAGAGCGGCAACGCGGCCGTCAAGGTCGCGGGCGCGAGCCGCAAGGACGAGCAGGCCGCGCAGCTCGCGAAGAAGGAGGCGATGAAGTCCGTGGACCCCAAGGACATGTTCAAGACCGACGACATGAAGCTGCTCTACTCCGCCTGGGACGGCGACGGCGTCCCGACGCACGGCGCGGACGGCGAGCCCCTCTCGAAGAGCGCGTCCAAGAAGCTCAAGAAGGACCAGGCGAAGCAGGCGAAGCTCTTCGCCAAGAAGTAACGCCCCTTAGGAGAAGTCGCGGTCAGGGAAGAGCGTCGGCGCGACGCAGGTCCAGACGTAGAGTAATCCGGCAGTCCATTGTGCAGCCGCTTGCATCCACATGGCGACCTGGCCCGACGACGGCGACGCCGCGGAGCCCGACTTCGTGATGGAGCCCCAATTCGTGAGCACCATGGCGATGTTGCAGGCCATGAGCGCCATGACGAGGTTGAAGGACGCGACCTCCGCGGGCGTCTTCGGTGGCCCGTCCGGCTCGTCCGGCGGCGCCGCGGGCCGCTCCTCGTCGCCGGCGGCGTCGTTGGACCCGTAGGACTTGTCCGCGGGCGCCGCCGACCCCTCGAGCTGGCCCGTGAGGATCTTGTTCATCATGGCGCCGCCGGGCCCGTTGTCCGACGCCTTGCCCGCGTCGCCGCGGCCGCCGCCGAGGTACTGCACGTTGTTCGACGCCGAGTAGATCGTGTAGACGAGCGCCGCGATCGTGAACGCGAGGCCGACCACAATCGACAGCCAGTCCGACGTGTTCGAGTAGAAGGGGTTGCAGGACGGCACGGGGTTCGCCGTCAGCGCCGACGCGGCGAGGTAGACGAGGTACGCGGACACCGTCGCGCTCGTGAGCAGGTTCGAGTCCTTGGAGATGAAGAGCTGGCACGCCGTCGCGACGACGCAGAGCGCGACGGTCAACCCCAAAATCGTGTCCGGCGACGTGCAGTCCGTGCCAAAGTAGGCGAAGAGGAGGCCGACGCCCACGACGGCCACGAGGAACAGCGCGGCGGCCGCCGCGATCAGCGCGACGAGCGGCGACGGCATGCCGCACCACTCGCTCACCTCGCCCGAGTCCGCGAGCGTCACGAGCGAGTCGTTCATGTAGTAGGCCAGGTCGATCAACAGCACCTGCTGGAGCACGACGAAGACGAAGCCGCCGACGCGCGCGACCCAGAGGTAGCCGTGGTCGTCGAAGACCTCGTTCGGGACGAAGACGGACACGACGAGCAGCACGACCCAGCCCAGGAACTTGGACCCCCAGTAGCTATCGTGGAAGGCCGGGGACGCGTAGGTGCCCGCGGCCATGGCCGCGAAGAAGAGGCACGTGCAGAGCGACACGCGGTAGACCGCCGCCGCGCCCTTGCAGCCCGCGTCGTCGTCGTCGCAGGTCCAGGCGTAAAAGTCCATGTACTTGGCCACGTAGTACTGCATGAGCAGGCTCAACGCCATGGCCAGCACCATGACCCACATGGACCCCGTGCGCCCCGCGTCGGGGTTCGCCGCCTTCTTGCCATCGTCGCCGGACGACGGGCAGCAGGCGCAGAGCCCGCGCCCGAGGCAGCAGGCGCCCTCGCAGGCGCAGCAGGCGAGCGACAGGCAGCAGCCCATCGGGGTCGAGCGTCCGTTTCACGGGGTGGCTCCTGCGCGCGAGCAACAGGCGAGGAGCGGTGCTCCCAGGTCGCCGCGCAATGTGCCGCAAAATGCGGCTTCTCGGACCTCGCCGATCTTTGTGCTAAAGATGCTGCCGCGCCGGGCAGCCCTCGCTTTGACGGCTAGCTACCGCCCGGCATTCGAATTGCTGCGTGCGGGCAGCGTGCGGGCGGCGACGCGGGCGGCCGCGCTTCGGTGTCGGGCTCGCGCCGGGGGCTGCCACCGCCGCGCGGCGCGGCCGAGCGCTTTTTTTTTTTTCCCGCATCGCGTGAGGCGCCGCGACCATGTTCATCTATTTGAGCAAGAGCGCGTCCCGCGGCGTCCGCCGCGCGCCGCCCCTCCCCCCCCGTCGCCCGACCGCGTCCCCCCCGACCGCAGAGATCGCCATCCCCAACGGCGTCGTGCTGCACTCGCTGGCCTGGAACCCGGACCACGGGTGGATCGCGTCCGGAGGAGACGACGGCTTGCTCAAGGTCCTGAAGCTCGACTCGCCGCGCGACGTGGGCAAGGCGCCCGGCGGGTCCGTGCCGAGCAACCTGAGCATGAACCAGACGCTGGAGGGCCACCACGGCTCCGTCATGTGCGTGACCTGGAACGCGAACTACCGGAAGCTCACGACGTCGGACCAGAATGGGCTCATCATCGTCTGGATGCTCCACAAGGGCGTCTGGTTCGAGGAGATGATCAACAACCGGAACAAGAGCGTCGTGCGGGCCATGAAGTGGACGGCGGACGGCCAGAAGATCTGCATCGTCTACGAGGACGGCGCGGTCATCGTCGGGTCCGTCGACGGCAACCGGCTCTGGGGCAAGGACCTCACGTGCGGGCTGACGAACGTGGAGTGGAGCCCCGACGCGAACTACATTTTGTTCGTGACGTCGGACAGCGAGCTCCACATGTACGATTTGATGGGGTCGAAGGTGAAGACGATCCCGACGGGCGGCGACGGCGGCGGCAAGCGGAGTCGCGACGGCTCCGCGACGATCATCGGCGTCCACTGGTACGACGGCATGGAGGGCTACACGGACCCGAACGCGCCGACGCTCGCCGTCGCCTTCGGGAACGGGCGCGTCCAGCTCATGCGCGGCTCCGAGGACGCGGAGCCCGTCGTCGTCGAGTCGGACCTGCGGCTCCGCCAGTGCAAGTGGAACACGCGGGGCACGGTGCTCGCGCTGGCGGGCACGCTCGCGCCGTCGGGCAGCGACCAGCGCGAGGACAGCGTCGTCCAGTTCTTCTCGCCCTACGGGAAGAAGCTCCGGTCGCTCAAGGTGCCCGGCGGCGGCATCAACGCGCTGTCCTGGGAGGGCGGCGGCCTGCGCATCGCGCTGGCCGTCGACGCCTACATCTACTTCGCGAACATCCGGCCGGACTACAAGTGGGGCTACTTCGCGGGCGACACGGTCGTCGTCGCGTACTCGCCGCCCGAGCGGAGCGGCACCGCCGTCGTCTTCTGGGACACGAAGACGAACGAGAAGGTCAAGAAGCGCGCCAACGGCCTGCGGGCCATCAAGGCCGTGGGCGAGCACTGCATGATGGTCTGCGAGGAGCGGAGCCCCGCCGACGAGACGCAGGTGTCCTACCGCGTGTCGCTGCGGAACGCGATCGGCGCGCCCGTCGAGTCCGGGGCAGCACAAGGGTGATTCAACGTCGCTTCAACGTGAGTGTTCCGCGAGCGCGCGTTTCGGAAAACGCGTCCACGCTTCGAGACCGTTCCGAGAGACGATCGCTCGTCCAAGAATCAGCCGAAACGAGCGGAAAATGACCGAGAGAGGAGCCTTTGAAGTTGGGAATTTCGCACCCTTTTGCTGCCCAGGTCGAGTCGCGGCTGAGCCCCGTGGAGCCCGTCCACGCGGCGATGACGCACCACTACGCCATCGTCGCCTCGGACCGCCACGTCTACGTCTGGCAGTTCGCGAAGCTCCAGGCGAAGCTCGCGGGCAAGGCCAAGGCCAAGGGCGAGGCCGCGGCCGACCTCATCTCGCTCCGCCAGTCGACGGGCCGCGAGCGCGTGCTCGACGTCGCCGCGCCGTCGGCCGACGCCGTCGTCATGGTCGAGCAGTTCAAGCCGCCCCCGCGCGACCGGGACGGGCCCGGCGACGGCGTCTCCGACCCCATCGCGGCCGTCGCCGCGAGCGACCGGCTGCTATTGGTCGCGCGCGCGTCCGGCGACATCTTCCAGTACTCGCTGCCCCACGTGTCCCTCGAGCGCAAGCACGGCGTGTCGTCCGTGCCCTGGATCCTGTCGCTCAACTGCGCGTCGTCGAAGCTCGCCATCATCGACACGCACGGGCGCCTCGCGGGGCGGGGAAAGAAATGCCCAACTTCAAAGGCTCCGCTCTCGGCCGTGTTCCGCTCGTTTCGGCTGATGTTTGGACGAGCGATCATCTCTCGGAACGGTCTCGACGCGTGGATGCTTTTTCCCGGAACGCGCGCGCGCGGCACGCTCACGTCGAAGCGACGTCGCATCACTCGTTTCCCGCCCAGGCGCCTCGGCATCATGGACCTCGCGAAGAAGCGCGAGGCGAGCGCGGACAAGGCCGGCGGCGAGGCCAAGGGCGGCGACGACGACGGCGAGGGCAAGCGCGACGAGGGGGGTCGCGGCGGCGGCGAGGCCGGCGAGCTGCTCAACTTCGAGCGCAAGGACTGCTGGGACGTCGTCTGGGCCGAGGACGACCCGGACCTGTTCGTGGCCATGGAGAAGACGCGGCTCTGCGTCTACGGCGCCGATTTGGAGCCCGAGGAGCCCATCGTCTGCAGCGGCTACGTCGCGTCCTTCAAGTCGCTCAAGGTCACGTCCGTCGTCCTCGAGCACGTCGCGCAGAACCCGGAGAAGGTGACGCGCGACGTCGTCGTCGTCAACGAGACGAGTTCGCTCCGCGAGGTGCGCGACGTGCTGCAGCAGTCCGGGTCCGCCGAGGGCTACATGTGCGTCGAGCAGCGGCCCCACCCGCACCTCTGGCGGTTCCTCGCGGAGTCGGCGCTCGAGGCGCTCGACCTCACGTACGCGGACAAGGCGTTCGTGCGCTGCCACGACTACCAGGGCATCCAGTTCGTCAAGCGGCTGCGGGGCCTGAGCGACCGCATGAAGCAGCGCGCGGAGGTCGCGGCCTTCTTCGGCCGCTTCGACGAGGCGGAGCAGATCTACCGCGAGATCGACCGCAAGGACCTCGCGATCGAGCTGCGCGTGCGTTTGGGCGACTGGGCGCGCGTGTCCCACCTCGTCCAGAGCGGCGGCGGCGACGACAAGCAGCTCGCGTCGGCCTACTGCAAGCTCGGCGACCACTACGCGCTGCGGAGTTTGTGGGACAAGGCGCGCGAGTTCTTCGAGCTCGCCAAGCGCCAGGCAGGGCAGGAAATGGGTGATTCAACGTCGCTTCAACGTGAGTGTTCCGCGAGCGCGCGTTCCGGAAAAAGCACCCACGCTTCGAGAGCGCTCCGAGAGATGATCGCTCGTCCAAAAATCAGCCGAAACGAGTGGAAACGACCGAGAGAGGAGCCTTTGAAGTTGGGAATTTCGCACCCTTTTCCTGCCCAGGCGCCAGGACAAGATGGCCGAGTGCTACTACCGCCTCGGCGACTTTGCGGCGCTCGAGGCGCTGGCGGGCGCCGTGCCCCAGGGCGCGCCGCTCCTCCTGGATTTAGGCCGCAAGTTCGAGTCCGTGGGCCTCCACGCGCCCGCGGTCGAGGCCTACCTCCGCGCGGGCGAACCCAAGGCCGCGATCGACTGCTGCGTGCTCCTGAACCAGTGGGAGAAGGCCGTGGAGATCGCCGAGGAGTTCGGCTTCCAGCAGATCGAGGGGCTGCTGGCCAAGTACGCGGCCGCTTTGTTGCAGCGCGGCGACCGGCTTTTGGCCGTCGAGCTCTCGCCAGGGCAGGACAAGAGAGCGAAATTCCCAACTTCAAAGGCTCCGCTCTCGGCCGTGTTCCACTCGTTTCGGCTGATTTTTGGACGAGCGATCATCTCTTGGAACGGTCTCGAAGCGTGGATGCTTTTCCTGGAACGCGCGCGCGCGGGACACTCACGTTGAAGCGACGTTGAATCTCTCTCGTCCCGCCCAGGCTCTACCGGAAGGCGAACAAGGCGACGGACGCGGCGAAGCTGCTGGCGGCCATCGCCGAGGACGTCGGCGTCCAGCAGGCGAACCCGCTGCGCGCGAAGAAGCTCCACGTGCTCGCCGCCCTCGAGGTCGAGCGCTACCGGAAGAAGACGCTGGACCTCACCGCGACGCGCGGCGGCGACATCGCCCAGACGACGGCGGCGACGCTCGACACGCTCATGACGCACGACCAGGAGAGCGGCGCGTCCGGCGCCAAGGTGCTGGACAACGCCTGGCGCGGCGCGGCGGCCTACCACTACTACGTCCTCGCCCACAAGCAGCTCTACGCGGGGTCCATGGACGCGGCGACGAAGACGTCGATCCGCCTCGCCGAGTACGAGGACGTGCTCCCGCGCCGCGACATCTACTCCATCGTCGCCCTCGCGGCCTACCACAGCGGCGACTACGACGTCTGCTCCCGGGCCTTCATCAAGCTCGAGACTTTGGACGACCTCGCCGAGGACGAGCAGGACGAGATCCAGCGCCTCGCGCTCGCGATCTTCTCCAAGAAGCCGCCGGGCGAGCACTCGCCGCTCGCGTCCTGCTACATCGCCTGCCTCGAGACGGGCACGCCCTACCACGCCTGCACGAAGACGGGCCGCGCCGTCCTCGACGGCCGCACGCTCCAGTGCACGACGTGCCGGCACCACGCGTTCGAGGCGGAGCTGAGCCGCGACGACAACCACTGCCCCCTCTGCCACACGGTCTACCCCGCCCAGTACCGCGTCGCCTGAGGCGGGGCGGTTGCACCCCCGTTTTAAACGACTTACTTCGCCCCGCCGTCCCAGACGCTCGGGCAGTCGCGGTCCTCCTTGAGCGTGAATTTGGCCTGCCCGAGCTTCTCCTTCCGCCGGTTCTTCGCGCGCGTCGTCTCGTTCTCGGGCTTCCGCGCGCTCTTGACGAACTTGGCGCCGCCGGAGGCGTCGGCGGCCGGGAGGGCCGCGGCCGCGGCCTCGGCCTCGCGCCGCCGCGCCGCCGCCGCCTCCGCGGCCTCCGCCTCGGCGACCTCGTCCGCCGCCGCGCGCGCCGCCTCGGCGACCGCCGCCTCCGACGCCTCGCGCTCCGCGGCCGCGGCCTCGAGCGACGTGTCCGACGTCTTCAGCAGCGACACGTCGATCTCCTTCCTGCGCTTCTTCGGCGCCGGCGCGGCGTCGGGGTTGAACGCGAAGAGGTCCTCGTCGTCGTCGTCCGAGTAGCCGTCGCTCATCTTTTTGCAGCGCGACGCGTGCGGCGGGCGCGCCGGCGTGCAGATGGCAGTTTCGGCAGCTACTGGCACGAGCTATGGATGGCTCTCTGTCGACGCGCGCGCTGGTGGACGCTCCCAGTCCCTCGTGGCCGACGGCGTCCCCGGTCGCGGCCCGCACGCACAAGTTTTGCCGCAGCTTTGTGTGCCGTGCAATTGAACAGATATTGAACGTGTTAGCAGCCCTAGACGAGCGCGAATGCTCCGGCGGCCACCTCTAGCTGTTAACCCCTCCTAGCCTAGCAGGTGTGCTAAAGCAGCCCCCATGGACGAGCGCGAATGCTCCGGCGGCCACCAGAGCACGAGCTTGATGCGCGGCGCGCGCTACAATCAAATAGACCTCGTAGTCACCGCTCTGGAGTGCACGGCCACGAACCTGGACGCTGTGGGCGCAGACGGCCGCACCGCATTGATGATCGCTTGCGAGGCCGGCCATCTCGAAGTGGCCAAGGCGATGGCGAACGCGGGCGCCGACATCGACGTGGAGGACGGCGCCGGCCGCACGGCGATCGACATCGCCGCGGGCGCGGGGCACGACCGCGTCGCGGCGATGCTGCGCGCCGAGGCGACGAAGCGGCGGGCGGCGTGGGACGCGATCGTCGGCGCGAGCGCGGGCGGCGACGACGCCGCGTCGCTCGAACAGATGTTGGCGGATCTGGCCGGGGGCGGCTCCGGCGCGCGGAGCGCGACGACGCGCGAAGCGCCGTTCTAGCACACAAGAGGAGTAAGCAGCGTCTAGCAAAACAAGGCGACCGCGCCGAGCGCGGCCGAAAGCAAAAAGGGCGCCGGCGACGCCGCGCCGTCGACGATGGGCGCGTCCTCGCCGTAGAGGTGGTGGACGCCGACGTTCGCGGCGCGGATGACGTCGGCGACGGTGCCCAGGTTGTCGAGCTTGTAGGCCAGGTTCTCGGAGATGTCCGGGTGCCCGTCGACCTCCGCGCACTTCTGGACGTGGAGGATGAGCCACTCGCACTCGGCCACGGGCGTCTCGTCCGAGTGCGGCGCGCACATGGCGTTGATCGCGTCGACGGCCGCGGCGTCGTCGCGCTCCAGCACCGCGAGCTCGTCGGCGTCGCAGGCGACGACCTCCTCGGCGAAGTCCGGCAGGCAGAAGCCGCAGCTCTCGTCGCAGTAGTGCGCGTAGGCGCACGCCGGGCAGAAGAGCTCCGCGCAGAAGTCGCGGTGGTCCATACCCGCGAGCCGGGCGCACGAGTACTCGTTGTCCGACGACGTGATGTCGTAGTCGAAGCAGTCGTAGCCTTCGTTGGGGTGTGTGACCGGGATGACCTCCGCGGGCTCGCCGGGCTCCAGCGTCCCCGTCCACGAATTTCCGTCGCAGCGGAGCGTCGACTGCAGCGGCCAGTAGCTCAAAGTCACCTATCAAGCACGACGGTGACGACTTTCCATCGTTTTCCCGGTAAAAATCTCTCGAAAATCGTCGCGGCCACGGGACGCCGAGCGTCACCCAGCACATCTCGTCCGTCGTCTCCACGCCGAAGCGCGTGCTCGACGACCGCGCGGACGCGTCCATGACGCACGTCGACTGGAGCACGTCGCCGTTCTTCAGGACGAGCCCCCGCTCCTCGAGGTTGCGGTCGTACTGGTCGTCGAAGAACCAGGCCCCGTCGTTGTGGATCGTCGTCCGCTCGCCGTCGCGCCAGAGCTCGGCGTACATCTCCGCGCCCAGGAGGTGCGCGTGGAAGTTCGCGGAGAAGAGGTTCACGTCGTCCGTCGCGCCCGTGATCTCGCAGGTCCGCGTGAGGAACCAGCGGCTCGCGCCCGCGGGGATCTGGAGCGCGTTCGAGTAGCTGAGGCGCTGGCCGATCACGGAGCCCGTCGCGGCCTCGCGCGCGCGCGTCGAGTAGTGGAGCCGGAAGCCGCTGCGGTCGACGACGTTGCGGATGTTGTTCCGGTTGTCGTAGTGGACCTGCATGGCGAAGGCCTTGAGGCCCGTGATGGACTTGGACGCCTGCTCCGGCGCGAGGTAGAAGAGGTCCCGCCCCGGCGCCCAGCCGCTCAGGGACCACTCGTCGCAGGACACGTAGTAGGCGTCGGTCTTGTGCGTCTCGCCGGGCGTGATGTCGTCCCAGGCGTCGGCGCAGCCGTTGAGGACATAATGATGCGTGAAGGCGGACTGGTCGATCAACGCTTCGAGGCCGACGAGGTAGCAGTCGTGCTCCGCGCAGCGCGCCGCGTCGTCGTCGGGCACGTTCCAGATGAACTCCACGTACTCCGTGCGCGCGCCCGAGAGCTCGTAGCCGTCGATGTGGAGCTCGTAGGAGTAGTTCGATTCGGTCGCGAGTTCGTCGTCCGTGAAGAGGTCCGCGCGGACCACGTCCGGGGCCGGAGCGAAGTCCGCGCAGTCGACGGCCGCGTTCGCCGCGGCGCCGGCGGCCGCGCTCCCGGGATGGCTCGCGTTCCACGCGTCCATGAAGGCGCGGTACGCGTCGTCGAGGGCGAGGCGGTTCGACGACCCGCCTACCAAGTGCGACGGGGTCGGATTTCTTCACATCTTCAGGCGAAATTCACGCGAAAAAACACTCCCGTCGCTCGACGCTGCGACCCGCCGACGCCCGTCTCCAGCAGGCAGCACGGATCTCCCAGCTCCTCGCCGTTCGTGTCGCCGTCCCCGTCGCTATCGAGGCCGCAGACGCTCTGCCACTCGAAGGTGTGGGCCACGAAGTCGACGCCGAAGGCGTTGAGCGCGCCCCCGCCGGCGCACGTCGAGTGGCCCAGCCCGTTGCAGCGCCAGGACCCCTGCAGCCCCAGGATGTCGTCCTCGGTCCAGGTGCAGCCCTCGGCGCCCTCGGGGCAGGGCACGCGCTCGCCGTTGGGGATCTTGTAGCGGAAGCTCGGGTAGGCCAAGGAGCCGCTTAGGACGCTCAGGAGGGCGACGAACGTCGGGGCCATCCCAGGGCTGGAATTGTGAGAGCAGCCCGGTTCAACAACGCATATGCGCACAATGGTGAAGTAACGTTGCCGCGCGCTCACTTATCCACCTCAGAGCTCAACATGGGCAGTGCGCCTCCTACGCGCGCCATGTCGCGCCTCCTCTGCATCGCAGCGTTCGCCGCGGCCTTGCAGCCGCAGCCGCGCGCGCCGGAGCCGCCGCGCATCGAGAAGACGGCCAACTACAAGGCCGCCGCCGAGGCCTCGGCGCGCCTCGCCGGCGAGCTCAAGGCGCCGCCGGCCTCGAGAACGCCGGAGCCGCCGCGCATCGAGAAGACGGCCAACTACAAGGCCGCCGCGGAGGCCTCGGCGCGCCTCGCCGGCGAGCTCAAGGCGCCGCCGGCCTCGAGAAAGACCGTCGCCGTCGTCGGCGGCGGCCTGAGCGGCCTCGCCTGCGGCAAGTACCTGAGCGACGCGGGCCACGAGGCCACGGTCTACGAGGCGCGCGACGTCCTCGGCGGCAAGGTGAGCGCGTGGCAGGACGACGACGGCGACTGGATCGAGACGGGGTTGCACGTCTTCTTCGGCGCGTACCCGAACGTGCTCAACCTCTTCAAGGAGTTGGACATTCGGGACCGGCTCCAGTGGAAGGCCCACCGCATGTCCTTCGCGATGCGCGAGCGGCCCGGCGAGTTCACGAGCTTCGAGTTCCCCGAAGGCGTGCCCGCGCCGCTGAACATGGCCGCGGCCATCCTGACGAACACGGAGATGCTGTCGCTCGTCGACAAGATCCGCATGGTCCCGGGCCTGCTGCCCATGCTCCTCGAGGGCCAGAGCTTCATCGACGAGCAGGACGAATTGAGCGTGCTCCAGTTCATGAAGAAGTACGGCATGCCCGACACGATCAACGAGGAGATCTTCATCGCCATGGGGAAGGCGCTCGACTTCATCGACCCGGACAAGCTGTCCATGACCGTCGTGCTGACGGCGATGAACCGCTTCATCAACGAGGCCGACGGCTCGCAGACCGCGTTCCTCGACGGCAACCAGCCCGAGCGCGTGTGCGCGCCCATGGCGGACCGCATCCGGGACGCGGGGGGCGACGTGGAAACGGACGCGCCCCTCGCGGAGATCCGCGTGAACGACGACGGCGGCGTCGCGGCCCTCGTGCTCAAGGACGGCCGCGAGGTCGTCGCCGACGAGTACGTGCTGGCCATGCCCGTGGACGTGACGAAGCGCCTCATCCCCGAGGCCTGGTCGACGATGCCCTTCTTCCGCCAGCTCAACGAGCTCGAGGGCATCCCCGTCATCAACGTCCAGCTCTGGTTCGACGCGAAGTTCGACTCGCTCGACGGTTTGGCGTTCTCGCGGTCGCCGCTGCTCAGCGTCTACGCGGACATGTCGCGGTCCTGCGCCGAGTACGCCGACGACGACCGGTCCATGCTCGAGCTCGTCTTCGCGCCCTGCGCGCCCGAGGCCGGCTCGCCCGTGAACTGGCTCGCGAAGCCCGACGACGACGTCGTCGCGGCGACGCTCGACGAGCTGAAACAGCTCTTCCCGGCGGACATGGCGGACGCGAAGCTTCTCAAGTCGGCCGTCGTCCGCACGCCGCGGTCCGTCTACGCGGCGATCCCCGGCCGCAACAAGTACCGGCCGTCGCAGAGGACGCCGATCCCGAACCTCACGCTCGCGGGCTGCTACACGTCCCAGAAGTTTTTGGGTTCCATGGAGGGCGCGGTCCTCGCGGGCAAGCTCGCGGCGGAGGTCGTCGCCGCGCGCGCCGTCGGCGCCGCCGCGCCGGGCCTCAAGGACGTCCAGCGCACCGTCGTCGCCGCGGCCGCGGACGCGGCGCCGCGGCGCCCGACGGGCTGCGGCAAGGGCGACTCGGCGATCGCCTACGGCGGCGGCGCGGTCCTCGCGGCGCGCGGGTCTTAACGGCTATCGATCGAGCCTAGGGCCCTACCTAGGGCCTGGCCTGGAGTCGCTTACTGCTAGCCCGGGCCTAGCCGAGACCCACGGGGGAACCGGACTCTCGCTGGGAGGAGCGCCTAGGCGCGTCGTGTTCGGAAGGCCTCGGGGAGGGACCCCAGAGCGCGCTGGCCAACATCATGCACTGCAAGTTGCACTGCAAC
This sequence comes from Aureococcus anophagefferens, assembly GCF_000186865.1. Taxonomy (NCBI): domain Eukaryota; class Pelagophyceae; order Pelagomonadales; family Pelagomonadaceae; genus Aureococcus; species Aureococcus anophagefferens. The sequence goes on from NW_008705561.1 coordinate 1,220,790, forward strand.
AAGCTTCGCCCTCCTGAAGTCCGAAGCATGGACTCGCAGCCTCAGGAGAATTTTGCCAGCAGCTTGGGCGACGTGCCCCTGGGCGACGACGTGCCCCCGGGCGACGACGCGGCCATGGACGACGAGGCCCTGGGCGACGTGTCCCTCGACGACGAGGCCGCTGCGCCCGCGGAGGTCGACTCGCTGTCGGCGGAGCTCGACGCGCTCCTCGCCGGCGGAAGCGACGCCGCGCCCGCGCCTCCACCGGACGATCCGCCGCCCGCCGCGCCGGAGCCGGCGCCCGCGCCGCCGGCCGCGCCGGAGGACCCGCCGCCGCCGCCCGCGTCGCCGCCGGCGTGCGACGCGGCGGACGTCTGGACCGAAACGGGCCGGTCGGCGTGGGTCGCCTTCGGCGTCGCGGGCGTCTACGTGAGCAAGGGCGGCGGCGCCAAGGGCCACCTCGCGTCGGCGCTCCAGCCCTTCGCGCGGCGCCTCGAGGTCCGCGACGTGCGGGTCCGGCTGACGGCGTCGGAGCCGTTCCGGAGGGGGTCCGAGCCGCCGGACGTCGACGACTCGCACCCGCTCACGGGCTGGTCCTCGGAGCCCCTCGAGGCGCCGGCCCTCGACGAGGGGCCCCGGGGCGCGGCGCTGCGCTGCGGCTTCGCCGTGCCCGCGCGGTGCGTCGGCGACGGCCGCGGCGACCGGCTGCTGCGGCTGAGCGTCGTCGCCAAGGTGCTGGGCGACGACCTCGGCGCGTCGTCGGAGCCGCGCGTCCTGGGCGTGGCGACGTTCTCGCTGCGGTCCCTCGTCGAGGCCGAGGGCCCCGTCGCGCGGCCCCTCGCGCCCGGCGCGGGCGCGGAAGCCGTCGCGTTCCCGCTCGCGGGCGGCGACGACGGCGCGCGGCGCGCGTGCCGGGCCGTCGGCGACGCCGCCTCCGACGCGCTCCTGCAGCCCTTCGCCTTCTTCCCGAGGAGCTTCGCCGGGGCGCCGCCGATCGTCGGCGCCGAGGGCGCCGCGGAGCCGAGCGGCGTCCACGCGGTCGTAGCGGACGCGTTGCAGCCCGTCGCCGACGGCATGCTCGAGGCGGCCGCGGCGTGGATGCGCGAGGCGGAGCGCGCGCGCGGCGACCAGGCCCTCTTCAAGGACGACGAGGACGCGCGGCGCCGCGGCGCGCGGCGCGTCCGCGTGCAGATCCTCGGCGCGCGGGGCCTCCGGCGCGCGCCGCGGTCGCCGCCGGCCGCGGCGCCCGCGGGGCTGACGGCCGAGGCCGCCAAGGCCACGCTCGGCGCCGCGGCGTCGTCCTTCTGGGGGCTGGCGAAGCGCCTCAAGGAGGGCGACGCGCCGCGGCTCGGCATGGACGACGGCGGCGACGCCGCGCCGCCCAACCCGCTCGTGCGGTGCCGCCTCCGCGCGGACGCGCGCGGAAGCGAGCCGCTGCCCCTCGGGCGCACGAACACGGAGTACGCGACCGAGAGCCCGAGCTTCGGCACGAACGCGCGCGCGAAGTCGGCCTGCGCGCACGCGAAGCCCTCGACGGCCTTCGAGGCCGCGGGCCCGCGGTGCCGCCTCGCGGAGGACGCGGGCGCGCCGCTCGGCGTCGCGCCGGCGCTCGAGTTCTACGCGCGCCGCGACGAGTGCGGCTCGGGGCGCGCCGTCCTCGAGTTCGAGGCCCTCGACGAGCGCTACGGCGTCGCGCGCGGCGTCGAGGCGCGACCGCTCGGCGCGTGCGACGTCGCGATCCCCGCCGTTTCGGCGGCGCCGCCGCCGCCGGCCTGGGTGCCCCTCGGCGCCGGCGGCGAGCTCTTTTTAGCCGTCCACGCGTCGTCGCTCGACGCCGAGGACGACGAGGGCCGGGCCGACGCGGCGTTCGCCGACGCGGAGCGGTCCGACGGCGCCGCGCCCGCGGCGCTGCGGGGCTGGCTCGGCGCCGCGGGCGTGGCCTGCGACGCGCTCGACGGCGGGCCCGTCGCGTCGCGGGACCCGGACTGGCTCGAGGCGCACGCGACGTCGCTGGCGCGCGACGGCGCGCGCCTCGCGCGCTTCGCGTCCGAGGCGCGCGACGGCGCGCGGGCCGCGCGGCGCGCGTTCAAGAGCTCCATGCGCAAGGGCGACGTCGAGGTCGCCGCCCTACCGACGAACTTGCACTGCTACGTCTTCCAGCGGTCGAGCGGCGCCGCGAAGGAGCTCTGGACGTGCGCGACGTCGGGCGCGCCGACGGCCGCGGCGACGCTCGGCGCGGCGCGCGGCGGCCTGCGGCGGCTGGAGCGGGAGCTGGGCCGGTCGCCGCGGGGCCGGGCCCTCGAGGCGCGCGCGGCGGCCTGCGCCGTGCGCAAGGCGCTCTGCGTCGCGCACGCGCTCTGCGTCGCCGGCGCGGCCGTGCGCGCCAAGGTCGCGGCGCTCGCCTTCGAGGGCGACGCGGCGGCGGCCGTTGGCGCCTGGCGCGCGCACGGCGTGCCCGTCGTGTTCCTCGCCCTCGTGTCGGCGACGGGCGCCGAGCTCGCCATGCTCGAGGACGCCGCGTCCGCGGCCGCGGCGCTCGAAGGGGTCCGCGTCGCGTTCGGCGCGGCGGCGGCCTACGACGCGGCGGCGCGCGTGCTCACGCTCGACGTGCCGGCCGGTGACGTCGACGCGCTCGGCCTCGGCGGCGCGCGCCTCGACCTGCGGCCGTTCCTCTTCTCGCAGGGTCTCGACGCGAAGCAGTCGCTCGCGAACTCGAGGAACGCGGTCCAGGAGTCGCTCACGCGCCTCGGCCGCGCCGTCGCGCCGCCGGCGGACGACGCCTTCGAGGAGACGGACGACGCGGCGGCGGCGCCGGACGCGCGGGAGATCCAGAACGCGCTGAACGTCGCCGCGCGCGACGGTTTAGCGGCGTACGCGGCGGCCGCGCTCGAGCCCCGGGCCGCGGCCAAGGCGCTCAAGTACCTCTCCAAGGCCGTCGACAAGGAGACCGCGTCCCTCGACTCGAAGACCTTCGAGAAGCACTGGCTCGTGTTGGTCGAGGCCGAGCGCGCCGCGCGCGCAATAGGCGGCGCGCTCTGCGTCTTCTGCAAGTCGGGCAAGGACCGCACGGGCATGGCCGTGACCCTCGCGGCGGCCATGTTCGTCGGCGAGGCCGCGACCGCGCCCGACGACGACGAGGCGCTCATGCTCGACCGCGCCAACGCGCTCCGCGAGCACGGCGTCCGCGTCCGCATCTGCGAGAAGAACACGGGCCGGAAGAAGTACGCCTTCAACGTCATCCAGCGCGAGTTCCTCCCCTACCCGTACCGCCCGCCCACGGCCACGATCGAGGACCTCCTCTCGTCCACGATCCACCGCGACACGTCCTGAGCGCGCGCGCCGCGTACGGGCGCGTTTTTGTCGAATTCGGGGTTCTTGTCTGCGAGAGGCCCTGCGACGCGCGCGGTCGCCGGCGCGGGGCGCGCCGCGTGGCGGCGCGACGGGCGCGGCGCAGCCTCGGCGCGGCCCGACCGGCGGACGTCGTCGTCGACGGCTGCCGCGGCGCCCGGCTGCGGCAGAGCAGCCTCTCCACACCGCCGGGCGGAGCCGCCGCGACGCCGAGCGGCAGCCGCCGCCGCCCTCCTCCTCGAGCCGCGCGGTCGCCGGGACGTCGCGGTCCTCGAGCGCGTCGTCGAGCGCCTGTTCTTCGACCGCGCGCGCGAAGTCCGCCTAGACGTCGCGCCTCCGTACGCCCAGGCTTCTCCGAGGAACGCCGGAGCGGCGCGCGCGAGAGGCCTCTCTCTAGAAAAAAAGGACGCGCCATGTCCGGCCTCTGGGGTCGACTAAGGAACGGCTCCGGCGGCGGCCGGCGGCAGCGGCGCGCGAACGAGGCGACGCGGGTCACGGGCG